>NW_006791314.1:0-239 GCF_000442215.2 Lipotes vexillifer | reverse complement strand
CAGGTCTATTCCTATGCGTTGAATACGGGGTGTTGAGTCCATTTCGTGGAGCAAGGAGTAGATTTTGTCTATTGCATATTTGGCTTCTTGAACGGTATCTGTGCTGATTACAATCTCTGGTTTTATGCAGCCCCGCCACTCAGCTTTCCCCTTACGTAAGCATAAGTTTGTTTTCTTAATGAGAGACTCTCTTCTGCTTTGTAATTCCTTCCATGTGTAGAAAAGTTTACAATCCGTGT
>NW_006791313.1:0-228 GCF_000442215.2 Lipotes vexillifer | reverse complement strand
GGCCCAACTCCCCAGGTTTAATGGATTCTTCCTTCCACTAAAACATTGATGGGAAACCCAGAGCATGGTCAACCATGTGATCGGGCAAAGTTCCTAAACTGCATCTCAGTTTACGGGCCCTGGAACACGTGTTGGCCTTTCAAGATTCTTTCCTGACACTCCTAGCACTTGCAGAGTCAGTGCCTTTAACGCCCTGTTTGGCACACTTTGCAATTTCTGCATACGATG
>NW_006791312.1:0-241 GCF_000442215.2 Lipotes vexillifer | reverse complement strand
AGGTTTAGTGTACGTGTAAGGGCATGGGTTAGTGTTAGCGTACAGGATAGGCTTGGCTCACGGATTAGGGTAAGGTTTCAGGTAAGTGTTAGTGTTAGTGTTAGGATTAGGGTTAAGGTTATGGTTAGGGTTACGGTTAGAGAATGGGGACGGTTTAGGGTACAGGTTAGGGTACGAAAACGGTTGAGGTTTAGCGTACGTTTTAGGGCCCTCGTTAGTGTTAGCGTACGGGTTAGGATTA
>NW_006791311.1:0-1201 GCF_000442215.2 Lipotes vexillifer | reverse complement strand
TTGGCCAATTGTTTGTTTCTTTTTTCCCACATGTGACCTGTTCTAGGATCCTCCCCAACATGCATGCGCAAATTTTTGCTAAGATGGATCCCACCGCAGAGGCCTGTGGGTGCATGTCCACACTTATTATGGGGTGGTGCCCCCTCCCTTTTTGACCCCCAGGGAGCCTTCCTGCGCATGTGCAGACAGGGAAGTTTTCCTTGACCTCAGGAGTGGTCATCTTATCTCTTTACTTGAGCAGAGCTCAGCTTCTGCCACTAGCTTTGTCTTGGAGTGTCTGGGTGAGAACACAACTTCAGTTTTACTCCACTTGACAGACACCAGCTGTCCGGCCCAGGGGCCCATCTATCTCCTACCTCAGTCCTAAAGTTGAAAAAACGGTAAGTGGAACCATCGTAAGTTGGGGCCCATCTGTAGTGAGGAATTTAACCTACTGCTCTTATTAGGACTCTTTTCCACAAGTCAGTTCTAATTCGGGGCCAGAGAGAAATGGAGCCTTTCTGATACCTAAAAATGGCCACATAGCTATGGAATCTATCCAAGAATGTTTTCAAGGGGTAGAGCTAGCAGATCCTGCAGAATGTATCTGAAGGTAACAATGGGATTAAAATGTTGTTTTTCATGAGTTTCACCTTTTTGAATTACTGTGCTATTTTTGTATCCTTTTACTTATTCAAAGGAAATAAACATTATGGGTTTAGTATATTTCTTCCTCTCTAACCTGTGAAAATATTTATTTCTTAACTTTGAAATTCATTAACTAGTGTTTGGATTGAGTTGTTGGCTAAGATGACTATAATTGAAGTCACCTGTGGAACATTAAAACACTGTTCAAGCCCCATCCAGGACCAATTAAATTCGTTAAAAATTTCCTAGGTGATTGTTAAAGTGAAATCATGGATGGAAACTTCTGAATATGAACTAACACATTGAGGAAGATGGGGGAAGAGCATGAATCACATTTTGTGGTCAGTGATTTAATTATGTTTTCTTATTTCTAATTTTGGCCTCTAAGAAAATACAAGTTTGGTTTGAAAGTAAAGGAGAGAGAAGAAATAATTGGGTAATTTTGCTGCTGGGGCTTTCTTCTCAAAACACAGAAGCAGGGGCTTCCCTGGTGGTGCAGTGGTTGAGGGTTCGCCTGCCGATGCAGGGGACGCGGGTTCGTGCCCTGGTCCGGGAGGATCCCGCATGCCGCGGA
>NW_006791310.1:0-565 GCF_000442215.2 Lipotes vexillifer | reverse complement strand
AATGGAAATATGAATAGTATGCCTTTTACACATTCTCATGTTTATAAGGTTTCATCATTATACTTATTGCATAGAATCCTTTTTATTTCTGGAGATACCCACCTGTGAGACATGTCATGTGGAACCAAAATGCCCATCTTCCCCTTATCCTTTTCATAATTAAGCCTGCATTTCTTTGAACAGAATTCCTTGGTCTGTTTATATTGTACAGATATTTTTGTTCTACTTTTGGAATTTCACATCATTTTTTTCTAACCCTGGTGGTCTTTCTTCCCTGATTGATTGTTAATCTAATATTTCTGTGATCCTATTAAGTACTGTAAGGTAAAAGAAAACCCGTAGAGTTTATTCAATTTTACTAACAGTAACTCATGTACCCTTAGCTTCTTCAAAAGGCTAAAGGGACACAGATTAGACAATAGCTACTTTCCAGGAATAATCCCATGATCTGACATTTATTGCTAGGACAGCTAGCAATAGCTGACATTTATTGCTAGGACAGCTAGTTCCTTATGTCAGGAATAATTCAGTATTTATGTGGCACTTCATATTTTCACAATGATCT
>NW_006791309.1:0-289 GCF_000442215.2 Lipotes vexillifer | reverse complement strand
CCAAACTGTTTTTGTTTATTTTTCTCTTTCAAAATTTGACAACACATAATCATGTTAATACCATCTAAGTGAGAAAAAACAGATTTGTTCCCACATTGCGTATGTTTACCTGCACACACTGCTTCATCCCCAGCACTGCGGCTCTGTTCTTTGCCTGTACCGGAAACAAAATTGTTCTGTTCTGCGCTAGTCTATGTTTATCTAAACATCTAATGCTGTCTCGTCGCAACTTAGCAGATGCTGGAAGGTTTGGCAAGCCCTTAGGTGAAGTATGTGATGTAACAAATAA
>NW_006791307.1:0-227 GCF_000442215.2 Lipotes vexillifer | reverse complement strand
TTTAATCACAGTTTCAGTTTCATTACTTGTGATTGGTCTGTTTATATTTTCTATTTCTTCCTGGTTCAGTCTGGGAAGGTTATACCTTTCTAAGAATTTGTCCGTTTCTTCCAGGTTGTCCATTCTATTGGCATAGAGTTGCTTGTATTCGTCTCTTAGGATGGTTTGTATTTCTGTGGTGTCTGTTGTAAGTTCTCCTTTTTCATTTCTAATTTTATTGATTTGAG
>NW_006791306.1:0-756 GCF_000442215.2 Lipotes vexillifer | reverse complement strand
AGCCAATAAAGAGGCAAAGTTGGTAGAAAGGAAAGTTTGCTTTATTTTCGCTGCCTGCACCCGTGGGTGGGGGACAGACTTCTCCCCAAAGGTCACCCTGCACTGAAAATCTGTGGGAAAACAGTTTTACTGGCGGAAGGAGGGGCTACGGGCAGAAACGGCAGAGTCAACTGTGACAGTCGTCTTGCAATTGGCCATGTGGTGGTCTGATCAGCCTCATCTTGATTGTTTTAAGTAGAGTTAATCTTCAGTTCCAGGGTCGGTTTGTTCCCATTTCGTTGAGGCCAGTTCTTGGAATTGTGGCCGCTTATGTCATGGCTACAGTCTGGTCATCATGCAGTTAACGTCTTCCTCCTGGTGGGAGTTTCTGTGTCTATAAGACGGTTCACGGGCCATGGACAAGAATATTATCTATTGCCCTTGAGAGGAACTAAAGGTCCTTGACTTGCTTAGTGACTAAACTATTATTGTCTAGTTTTGTTGGACACTTGTCGTTCCTTTCTAGGTTTTCTCACTTCTCTGATTAAACTTACTATTGGGGTAAAATTTTGGCACAGAGAAATGGCAGGCATAGGGCATGGGGTAAAGGACCGTTTCACTTCCACCTCCAGGTACAGGGAGAGCACCTTTTACATGGGAGGATTATTTCTTGCTTCAGGGTGACAGGGAGGAAGGTCACTGGCTCTGTCTTAAGTCACTTTGAGGCATATTTTCGGGTGGCCTACCCTGGGCGCCAACACTCAGGGCCTCCTTTAT
>NW_006791305.1:0-2266 GCF_000442215.2 Lipotes vexillifer | reverse complement strand
GCATGTGGGATCTTCCCGGACCGGGGCACGAGCCCGTGTCCCCTGCATCGGCAGGCGGACTCCTAACCGCTGCACCACCAGGGAAGCCCAAGAATTTTATGTCTAAATGGCTTTTTCTTCTGAACTGTGGAATCCAGAGAACATAGAGAGTTGTTTAGAGCAGCTACCGTGAAAGGAGAGTAACCTTCAGCTGAGGGACATGCCACTTCAAGGGTGGCGCCACAGCCCTAGCTGTCCATGAATGGTTCTAGTTCTTGCCTTTTTTCCCCAGCATAAAGTAATGCAATATTTAAAATATGAAAAAGGGTGTAAAAATAATACAGTGATTAACCAAACCTATCACTCAAAATAAGAGAAAGAATATTACAAAGAGTAAAACCATACTAGAGCATTCTACTATAGGAATAAGCAACAATTTTTTCAATGTTTCTGATGAAAAACCTTTAGGTTTTATTTTAAAGGTAACATGTGTATGAAGTTTTGTATCTCCTGAAGTGCATGTAAGAGGGTTTTGTTAAGTTTTACAACTTGGAACAGAATTACTGGCCATAGAGTACATCCTCAGTGTTGGTAGATATTGCCAGTTTGTTGCCTGGAAAAGGTTATACCAATTTACACTTCAGCAGTGTATGATGGTTCATGGTGCTTTACATCTTCCCCTACACTTGCAACTGACACATTAAAAAAAAATGTAAATCTAATGAGAAGGAAATTATATTCTACATAATACTAATTTTATTTTCCAGACTAATTTGATTATTTTGCATTTCCATGATTATTACTGAAGTTCTGAATCTTGACAAGTGTTTGTTGGTCAATTATGTTTCTTCTTCTATTTATTGCTTATTTTCTATTGGGTTTTGTGTGTGTTTCTTTATGATTTGTAGGCTCAATATATTCTGGATTGGCATCTTTCTCGTATCTGTGTTAAATATTTTCTCCCCATTATGAGTTGTCTTTTCACTTTTTGCTATCATTTCATTGATGATGTTTTCATTGTTAAAGTTAAATGCAATTAATTTTACTTTATACTGTTTTTGACTCTTTTTCTGAGAAACCCTTCCTTATCTCAAATATATGAACTTATACTTTTATATTTAAAGTTTGTTTTTCTATGTATTATTTAATTCACATGGATTTTTTCACTGTATGGTGAATCCAATTTAATTTATTTTTTTTATATGGAAAACAATTGTGCTAGCACTGTTAGTTGAACATCTCTCTCTAATCTCATTGCCACCTCATTTACATATTGATTTCAGGCATGCAATATAACATGTCTGGACTTGATTTTGTTATACTGACCTGGGTCTATCATTTTCCTTTACTATGTTATTTTAATTTCTATCATTTATTAATATAAATTTTGATCTCTAGTAAAGTGGGACACACCTTGTTTTTATTCAAAATCATATATTATTAAACTATTACTTTTCCATTTATCATTTAGAACTAGTTTTTCAGTTTCCTTTGGTTGTAATAACATTGAATTTATAGAGAATTTAGGAAGAACTGACATTTATCACATATGATCATCCTGTTCTTGATTGTGATGTATCTTGTCTTCTGTCTCCACTCCTTCTCAATACTGTTAGCTTCCTCCATAAGAGAAAATTATTCACATTTGTATGACAGTTTCATGATTATTTTAAGTTTGAGGTAAATTGCATATTTGTTGAGGTATAATTGACATAAAATATTATGTTTTAGGTGTGTAGCATAGTTATTCAACATTTGTATATGTTGGGAAATGATCACTCTGTTGCATTTCTATACACTAATAAAGAACTAATCAGAAACAGAAATTAAGAAAGCAATCCCATTTACAGTAATCACATCAAAAATAATAAAATACTTAGCAATAAATTTAACCAAGGAAGTGAAAGAACTGTACACTGAAAATTATCACATTGATGAAAGAAATTGAATAAGACATAGATAAATGGAAAGATACACCATGCTCGTGGATTGGAAGAATTAATACTGTTAAAATGTGTATACTACCAAAAGCAATCTACAGATTCAGTGCAATCCCTATCAAAATTTCTATGGCATTTTTCACAGAACTAGAATAAATAATTCTAAAATTTGTATGAAACCACAAACAAGCCCAAGGAGGTAAGTTACACATCTTATTTTACATTTTTAATAGCCAAAGCAATCTTTTTTTATAATTGAAGTGTAGTTGATTTACAATGTCGTATTAGTTTCAGGTGTACAGTAAAGTGATTCATATATATATATATATATATATATATATATATAT
>NW_006791304.1:1821130-1829004 GCF_000442215.2 Lipotes vexillifer | reverse complement strand
AAAGAAAGAAAGAAAGGAAGGAAGGAAGGAAGGAAGGAAGGAAGGAAGAAAGAAAGAAAGAAGAAAGGAAGGAAGGAAGGAAGGAAAGAAAGGAAAGGAAAGAAAAGAAATAGTTATTAAAATAAAAAATTTAAAAATATTATTAAAAATAAAAAAATAATAAAAGAAAGAAAGAAAGAAGTAATACAAATAAAAGTAATACTGTTAGGATTTTCTTGAAAGTGGAACAGACATTTAATAAGAGAAATTTCTTAAGAAGCTGTGAAATAACTAAGTTATATTGACTTTAGGTAATGAAGCTTAGGATAAATGCTACAAGTCAGTTGCTTGAGAAATTAAGATTTGGAAAGTTAAAACACTTTTGGAAAATCAATATATACTCTACGTGGGGGAAGTTATAAGCACAATTAACTATACTAACACCCAGTACATGATGGTTCTCAATGATGAGGACTATTTTTCTTTCATAAATCATCTTCTTACTCTTCTAACCACAGAGTATTTATTTCATGGGTATCAATGGAGCACAGGTGACTGCTGATTACATTTTAAAATCTGTTGAGTTTGACTTTGGTTCCCTTGGAATCAGCTTTCTGTATTCTACTTTATTTTAATCAACCTTTGAAAACCTTTTTACATTCTTCTTTCCCTTCCCACCAAACTCAGCTCTGATAATGTTTTCTGGTATCAGTAATCCAGGTCTTTAAGTCAAGGTTTATATTTCTTAGGACAGTTTGCACTTTAAGCTTTCTCTAATTCATTCATTCAATCATCTGATGCATATTTTATTGAGTAATTTCTACATGTCAATCAATATATTAGATGCTTGAAACACATAATTGTGGCAAAACAGACTTTGTTCTTGTTTTGTTTACCACCTAGTAAGGAATAAGGACATTAATCAAACAATCCCAGGAAATCTAGCCACAAACCAGCTGGGGTTAGTGTACTTTTGAGGTTAGTCTTGCCTGCAACATTGATATTCTAACATCTCTTGGCCAAGAGATACCTACTCTTGCTCCAAAGAGACCTACTTTTGGAAAGACACACATATATTGCAATGACTTCATGATTAGTGTGTAATTAAAAAGAGACTACTTTTCTTTCTAGAACCCTTGCATCTACTTTCTGAGCATTTCAGAAATATTAGCAATGAAAACATGCTTTATCTGTTTCAGGGAGCAGGTTTTGAGCAGCAGAAAATGGGAGCCAACTTGATAGCTCTATGTAACCCTTTGGTATCAACATGCAACCCTTTGGTATCAACCCCTTTGGTATCAACAACCCCTTTGGTAACAACATGAGCCCAGTTCTATTGGAAGGAAATGTTCTTGGGGACAGGCTAGTTTGCTCATTGGTTAACGATGTCTGAAATCTGTTTTGAAAAGGGTAAAGGAATCTGACAACGACCAGAGCTTGGGACACAGTGATGATGAGAAGAAGAAGGGAAATGAAAATAGTATCTATAGCTGATCTACAGAGCCCAAGATGTGTAAGAAAATTATTGAGAGGATGAGGGTCTGACATGTCCCATATTTCCCTTCATATTTTTTATTTTCTTTTAACATCTTTCCATTTCCATTCCCACTCTCTCACAAATGTCTTCATAATATCTCTATATATTTTTGCTCTTTTTTGTTCCTTACTTCCCCTTTTAATACCTTTGGGATAGTCTGTTCACAGACTGAAGTTAGTGGGTAATTGAACAACTGACCTACTGAATCCAGGGCTCTTTGGTGTGTAAAAACTGTGGGAAATTCTGAAGATGCATCATCAGACACTTTTTTGACATGTTTTTAAAAGAATATATAAGAAGTAAAAGTGAAATAATTACCCTACACATAACTCATTCTCTATCCCATACTGTTTATGTTTGAACTATTTGTCCAACTTGTATTTCTATGCCATTGGAAAAGAGCACAACATCAATATTTAATACACAGAAACCCACTTAATACAGAGGAATTCAAGTTTATTGAATATTTACTGTGTGAAAGGTGATAGGTACCTTTCTCGTAAGTAAAGTCAATTACTGTAAGTTTCAAAATCTTTTTAGAAGAAAATTCTTGGAGGAAAAGTAGTCTATTTTTTAATTCAAATGACACATATAACTGTGGAAATGTTAGAAGTAGAAAGTAATATTATATTTCAAGGTGCTCCCTTTTAAAGTTCATTGGAATCTTGAATCTGAGAAACACAATAGAATTTTTTAAATCTATAACCTAGATTCAGTCAACCAATATTTATATGCTTTGCAACAAGAAAGTCACAGACACACACTCTGGGGTGGGTAGGGTGAGAAGGCACCATTTGTGCTCCCTTGGAAGTCACAATCCACTAGAGCTGATGGGTCTGACTTATGGAAAAGTAAACTGCAAGGCAGAATATGACAAATGCTACAAGAAAGGTACAAATTGAGTGCTGGAAGTCCCAACAAAAGAGAACTTCCTTCTACTTTTAGTGTCTGAACAGAGGAAGCATCTGAGCCTGGACTTGAATAGTGAATAGGCAGAGATGTGTATGCAGAGAGCCTACCAGCAGTCATGGAGAACGTGAGTGTGGACCTCTTTGGGGAAAAGAGAATATTCCAAGCTTCCATGAGAGGCTGAGGCCAGGTCACTGAAGACCTCCTTGAATGCCAGGGTACAGAAGTTGGGTTTTGTTTGCTACACCATACAGATTCAGCGCAGGTCATCAGAGGAATGGTAGGGCAAGAACTGTGACTGAGAAACGTGATTGTGGAAGCCACACTGATGACAGGAGCAGGGAAGAAACGTGGAGACAGGAGGTCAGTTAGGAGGCAACTACCAGAGTCAGGGAGAGAGTTGACATTGTGACAGCAATGATGGAGAGAGTGGACGCAATACAAATGAACTTATTTGCAAAATAGAAACAGACTCACAGCCGCAGAAAACAAATTTAAGTTTACCAAAGCGGGAGAAGAGGGGGGAGGGATAAATTAGGAGTTTGGGATTAATATATACACACTTCTATATATAAAATAGACAACAAACAAGGACTTACTGTATAGCACAGGGAACTATATTCAATCTCTTGTTATAAGCTACAATGAAAAAGAATCTGAAAAAGAATATATATATATATATATATATATATATATATACATATATATATAACTGAATTATTTGCTCTACACATGAAACTAACACAATATTGTAAATCAACTATAGTTTAAAAAAGAGAGAGATCTGGGAAAAGAGATCCACAGAACTTGGCACCTGAGGGGACTGAGGAAGAAGACTGAAGGAGTTGAGGGTAGGGTGGTCAATAAAAGAAGTGTATCTATAGAGTACGTGAGTTCAGTTTTGGTTAATAAAATAATTGGATTTTATTTTTTTTAGGAAAATATAAATTTTTATTACGATTAAAAAAGAGATAGGATAACATCACATTCCTAATGTTTCACTTACAGAAGGAAGGGTCAAATTAGAATTCCACAATAAGCACTGTGGGTGACGTCATGATATGTTTATTTATGAGACACCTAGAAATCAAGCAGAATGCCATTTTTTTGGGTCCCCTCCCTGAACCAGTTGGCTCCCCTCCATCCTTTAGATCTCAGTTCAAAGGGCTCGTCCTCAGAGACTGCCTCATCCAAGTGGATCTGACTGTTCTTGAGGTGTAGCTTCCCTGTAACTTCTTTTATGGAACTTGTCATGCTTTGTATTATATGTATATATAGTTCTATGCTTATTATCTAACTTTCTACTGAATGCTTTAGAGCAAGAACTTTAATTATTCTTCAATTAATTATTTTTAAAAGTATCACCAATATATGCTCAAAACATATCTTATGCTAGCACAGAGTAGAATAAATGAATACTAAGTAGGTGTGGTCATACTAACCAAGGAAACATTTGCAGCTTATTGAAAGTTTCATACAACAGGGGGAATCAGGTGGGTATTGCCAGATAACTAGAGAGGGAACATGACGAAGAGTGTTCCATGTTCATGGGAGTGTTGACCAAAATATCTTTTTCTGGCATCTGCTCCCGTTCGACCTCACTGCATATGGATTTTTCTTTTATTGAGTCAAATGAAATTCTTCTAGTGAGTGAAGGATCTCTCACTCTTTTCCCTTCCCTGCCCTTCAAAGAGAGTAGGGAAACCATGACATTACTCAGTATCAGTTCTTGCCAAGGTTGGGACAAAGAAGAGTTCTTCACCGGTGGGCAGAAGACTGAGAAGCTATGGAGCTATTGAAAGAGGCTGCAACCCACATACACCCTCAGGATTGTCTGCACACCATATGCATTCAATAATATGTACCCATTAGCAGATGTTGCGGTTCATAAATTAAAACACATGTAAAATATCTTCTCAATCAAGAGGTATTTTAAAAGACTGGCCCAGGCACTGCATCATACCACTTAGGGTGAATTTTGACTGTGTGACTTTGGGCAGTTACTTAAAATTCAGCTTTATGAGAAAATGCCAAATTATTCTCCAAAGTGGTTGCACCTGTTTACGTCCCCCAGCAGTGAATGAGAGCACCCCTTTCTCCTCAGCTGTTCAGTTTTTTTAAATTTTTGCTAAACCTGTGTGTGCAAAATGGTATCTTACCATGGCTTTAATTCTAATGAAGTTGTAATATATCTCATTATGTATTTTTATATATTTTGTATATTTATTAGACATCTAGATTTTCTCACCTGTGAAATGCCTGTTTGTGACTTGGGCCTATTTTCAACTGACTTATTTATTTCTTACTGATTTTTATGCATTTGAAAATATTTTTGGCGTGTATCTTTCTCTCTTCTGCTTGGTTGTATGTGTTGTGAAAACTTTTCTCAATTTGCTGCTGGTTTTTTTCCCACTCTATTTGTGGTGTCTTTTGATGAAAAAAGGTTGTTAATTTTTCCTTGGCCCAATTCATCAAACTTTTCCTCTACATGGTTTGAGTGTTAAGAAATCTTTTCTCTCCCCAGGTCATAAATGTATTCTTTTTTTTTTTCCTTCTAAAAATTTGAAATATTTGCCTTCCATATTTAACTTTTAATGATTCTAAGAGAATAAGTTTTGTATACTTACCTTTATCATCACAGTGTCTTGATGCTTATGCAGCAGGCACCCTATAGCTCCCAATTGCCGTCATTTAAGTTGAGGTACATTACAACAGATCTGCCCAAATATGGTAACTGTACAAGTCAGAACTACCAACTTTTCATCCTGGAATAGACTTGCAAGCTCAGTCCCAAAATGCAACTGTGTGACTTCTTAGAAAGCGCCAGCTCAGTTTTTCAAGTATTTTAAAAGTTGCATGATCATTTTGTATTTCAAACTACAGTCTCAGAACTGTGAGTGTTTTCAGTCCCTAGGTAGCTAACTTGATCTTCTCTGAGCTGGAAGGAAATGCTTTGTGACCATGTGGGATAAAGGGACTGACTAGGGGCAATGTCATGAAAAACATCATTTGGAAACGTTAGACATCAGTAAAAGTAGCCAATGTTGCTGATGAGCAGTAGCTTCTGTTTAAAAGATTTACTGTTAGGTTGTTCTTAGTGACTTTATAAATTTTAGCAAATCCAACTTCTAGAGTTCTCATTTTATATATTAAAAATCTCTGTGTACCTAACATAAGAAGAAATATATTCATAAAAAATATCTGAAATTTTATGTCTTTCTTCTCCCCAAAATGCCTAGCTAAGAAATTCTCAATCCTTTTTCCCTCAAAGATATCAGGACAATTTTTTAGAAATGTCTAGTCTCAATGGAAAACTCTGGAAAATGGCTTTAATTTTTTTTCAATATAATTTTCCTGTAGGGAACAGTTAAATATCTGATTTTTATCTGTCATTTTCTTAGGGAATAAAAGAAGATCTAAATCATATTGACCAATACTAGTATCCCTTGGATTAAACTGGAATGAAATTATTCAAATCATGTATAGGTGTTGGTCTCTCATGTCATATCTGTGTAAAATTAAATGATAAAATTGCATCACAGCAGAAACCTGCCCCTATGAAGATCTAGGACAATCTCAAAGAGAATTAATGATTTGATTTCCAGAAGTAGATTTAAGGTAGACTGGATATTAAAGCAGTTTGAGAGAGTGCCTTTGTTATTTTCCTGGGCATTTAGAACTATGGTTGGAGATAGCAATAGAGTCTGGCTGAATCAATAAGGGATAGTAAATATTTAAGTATGTCAGAATAAAAAGAGGTAAAGTAGTTAAGCTTAATCCTGGGTAATAACCATCGGCACCCCTGGCCTGCTTTTGGACTGAGAACACGCCCGCTTCCCTTTGCATCCTTCGCCAGAATGTGTGTAACACTTCGAGCTGGGATTTCAAGGATAGTCAATACAGATTACTGCAGAATCTCATTTATACGACACCCTGGGTGTTCTGAGAAGAACCTGGGAAACCTATGCTGTAGTTTATAGACCAACAGGACTTCCATATTAGGCTTCGCCTTGGCTCTGGCCATGACATGAGCCCCTGTTGCATAATCCCTTTTGATGGAGGGGTAACTCTTGCAATGAAAGTCAAATGTATTATTTTGGCTATTCAGTCTTCCCAGCTGCCACATATTTTATGTCGAATAGGCAGCTGGTTACAGCTGCCTGGAGATGGTTGTATCCATTAGAGTCTTTTGATGAAGGCTGGTGCTTCTCAAAACGTAGATCATGTGTGGTAGGTGTCCCCACAATGACGCTGATGAGAGAGCCTGAGCAGCTTTGGGGCTTAGAGAGGACTCCTCTGATGCAGGGGGATTCTGAAGCCTCAGGTTCCAATCGTCACCCCAAATACTGTGTTTTGTGGACTATTCATCCTCCTCTGAACTGTATTTTTCCTTTTCACATTGCTTTTGTTCATCCTGCCTCCACCTCTGAATCCTTAAAAATGGATAGAGGGGCTTCCCTGGTGGCGCAGTGGTTGAGAGTCTGCCTGCCGATGCAGGGGACACGGGTTCGTGCCCCGGTCCGGGAAGATCCCACATGCCGCGGAGCGGCTGGGCCCGTGAACCATGGCCGCTGAGCCTGCGCGTCCAGAGCCTGTGCTCTGCAACGGGAGAGGCCACAGCAGTGAGAGTCCTGCGTATCGCAAAAAAGAAAAAGAAAAAAAAGAAAAATGAAAAAAAAAAGGATAGAAATGTCGATATGGGGGAAAGACACAGGATGGTCTTTCAGGGTGTCCTTTCTGCTGAAGGAGCAGTATTTTAGGACTACTAAGAGAATTTGAACTCTTGAAAGATATTGTTACAACTTCTGTTGCAAACTTGTGCAGGAGCTCCAGTAACCATCTGGGGCCAGAAGCTGGAAGGTGCTTTGTGGATGTCAGAGCAACAGGAGAGAAGGAGCGAGCAAAGCAGGTCTGGATGCGTGCACGCGTGCGTGTGTGTGTGTGTGTGTGTGTGTGTGTGTGTGTGTGTGCTGTGTTTGTTAGAGAAGTCACATCAAACCTGCATGCTAATTCATTTTTGTGCTTTCTTTCCCTTATGAGGGACCTGCAGTTACTGATATCTGGAGTGTTTTGTGGTATAGATATGCAGAGATGCTGATTGGTCATAAAACCTTAGAATAGAACACAGAACTGATCTACCGACTAATGGAGAAATTTCTTTTACAACCGTTGATGTAAGTGCCACCTTCTGCTGGGATACCTCCATCACACTGCTTGGGAGACATTCCATTCCATAGGTGGACAACATGAATTATAGTTAGAAATGTAAAGACATATCCTATTCTTTTATTCACAAATTTATTTTCAAACTTTATTGAGTTCTTCCTTCTCTTGAATTTACCTCTGTCTCTTTGTAAACCCCTTTATTGGTCCTGGTTTTGCCTTTTGTAGGTACATAGCAGATTCCACACCCCCTTCCACAGAATACATGAAGAAAGAGTGTGTTCTC
>NW_006791304.1:1800577-1821045 GCF_000442215.2 Lipotes vexillifer | reverse complement strand
AAGAGTGTGTTCTCTTAATAATAAGGAATATTGATTGAAGACCAACTACATGCCAGGCTCCATTCTTTACTTATGTCTATGGCAGCATCCAATCATTGTAATCTTATTAGACAAGTCCTATTAGTGCCCTCAGTAACTGTGTCTTAGAATAATTGGGTGACTTGCCCATGGCCACCTAGCTAGTAGGAGGCTGAGTGAGGGTTTGAACTCAGGCAGTTCCAGGAGAGAGCCCAAACTGTAACCACTTCTCTTACTTTACTCTTTTTCTTTTTTTCCCCTCTTGATCCAATATCCCCTCCTGCCAGTGATTGCCCCATAACAGAGCTTTCATCACTTCTTCCCAGCTCTTCTCTGTCATCTATGGTCATTGTTGTTTGTCTGGCTTGAAGCCCTTCACCTCCATGTTGGTCACATTGGTGACACACTCAGTCAGGTTGTGGATGAACGGGGTGAGCAGGACGAAGCCAAGCCTAGGCCTCCTGCTGCTGTGCACAACATAAAAAAGCCATGAGTTAGCCTTTTTGGACGCTCCTCTCTCTATCTCCCTCACTGAGCACGTCTTTGTCAAATGCTCTGCTGATTCAGAGGTATAGCTTTCTTCTCCCTCTGTAATCAGGGAAAGTAGATTACATTTTAGAACAAGTTCTAGATACTGTTTCCCCTAATCTATCACACATGTTTTAGCATACATGCTTTGAGAGAAAGTCCTTGGGTCTGTTAAGGGCTTTAAGGAGGGAAACATCCTAGGAATTGTTATGATGTGTTAAACCTAGAAAGGACAACAAACTGCAAACTCTAGAAAACGAATAATTATTCTAAGCATCTTTAATAACTGGAATAATAAAGGTACATTTGGATACTTTCATGGGTTTTTTTTCTCCATCCCATTTATATTGTGAAGTCATAGGCAGTGTACTAGATACGCATATTAAGACCATTTCATCAAAAGTGACACTAGGAATATTAAGACCATTTCATCAAAATGGTCTGATTTGACTCATAAGCTGACTATTCTCACATTATGTGTGATATTCATTCTTGGATTAAATCTCTGCTTCTGCTCTACATCGCTGTAACTAGATTTCCATTTCAATTCACAGAGATAAAGGGAGCATTAGTCAATGCTGGTAAAAGTTCAAATGTCATGTGGACCAGATCAGGTTGAAATTAGCCAGTGGAACTAAAATATTCTATTTTTACTTTGTTCACATTGGACTTCGCATTTTGTAGGAACTCTAGAATTCAGAAATAAAATAATGATTTGGTTGTTGGTCTCGCTGATTAGATTCCAGGAGTACCCTAGGCAAGGAAATACATGTTGAATATTACGGCACCTGCTGTATGAAGTTGCAACGCCCTTTTATATCACCTGACTCATTGCATAAGGGAAGGAGAAAGAGAAAGAGAGGTATAGGGAGAGAGGAGGGCTGTTGGATGGGCCACTCCATCTTACACTGAGGTCTCAATTGTGTTTAGAACCAATAAGACTTTAGAACCTCTGGAAGGGAAATAAACGCCAACAAATAAAATAATGCAGATACTCTTAGTGTTCTTATCAGCACCTGATTTTTGGACTATTCACAGCTTAGAAAATTTTTTTTCTTCGCTGTTAATTCTGATAGGCAGGAAAAATTGTTCTAAGGAAGCTTCTTTCCAATGTCTCTGTGGCATTAGTGTTGAAATATACTTTGTACAGAAGCATTCAGAAGGCAATCCTGGTTTAAACAAAATTAAGCAGTTTTCTTTACTTTGGAATTTCTCAAAGCCTTGCTATGCCAATGTGCACTGAAAATTTGCGGGGGAAGAGGGGGCGGAGGTATAGTCGTCAGCAGTTCCCCAAACTTATTTGACCGTGGAATTTTTTTTTTCCACAGAATGCCACTCAGATATTAGTATTACATGGAATGCACTTTTAAAAATGCTCTACTGAAGACTTGTTGGGTAGTTGCAATATTAAAATCAAATTATAGTGAAGTAAGTTCAAATTGGGAGTTGAAAATAGGATTAGGACCCACTCACATTAATAATGACATAAGCTGTCAATCCTTGCTGAATATTTTATAAATAATGATAAAAACTTTGAGTGTCAACCGTAAGTCTAAGGGACTCTCCTGGTGGCTTATAATTTCACTGTGATGGCATCTATTAATAATAACATTGTAAATATCCTTTTGCTTATAAGAAAATATGTTTGGTTGACAGGCCATAAACCTTCCCTCCCTTTCTGGTCCTTCATATATTTCATGTCCTCTGAAAACCTTTTTAGTTTCTATTGAGTTTTTAAAAGTAATGTGTCAGGTTCTAATGTTCCTGCTGGTCTAAGGAAAAATGCTCTCACTAATAAATTATAATGAATTGTCAGTCTCAACAGGCCTGTGACCTTCAGTCGGTGGTGGGGTTGGAGCTAAACTCCACTTCCCCCTCTTCTTGCTGGAGCCACTTTTCTTGTTCTAGCCTGTCCTCTTAATTGATGGGTGGGCTTCCCACAGGACAACTCACCTGCAAAAATAGTTCCTGCTGTGGTGTTTATTATACTAAGTAGGTTTCATGCTGACTGAGAGTTTTTACAAGGGGATGGATTTGCTGTCAAGATCTTCCATCATTGGAGCAAAGCTGGCCCTCAAATTCTCTCATATTTCAGTGTATTAAATTTAGTGGGGTGGGAGTAGAATGGATGGGAGTGAGATGGGACACAGTGGTGTGAAATTGGCTTAAATGTCTTGCTCCAGAACCTCTGTAAGTCTGACTTTAGTAAAATGTATCAGTAGGACAGCAAAATAAAAAGACGTGTTAGAAACAGTAAAATGGTGCTCTACTAGCAAAAGGTAATGAAAAATCTCTGTGGTCTACATGAAGGAATGCTAAGATAAGTAGCTTTAAGCTGACTTTTTTCAGTGAGTTGAGTGAATACTCACTGGATATATTTTCTTTATTCTCTTATTAGTAAGTATTCGTGGCTTATTCAACTAATATGTTCTCCTTATAGAGAATTGGAAAAGAATAAAATACGATAACAAAAAAAGAGGAAAAAATCCTGCCACTCTCTCTTAGGGGCAATTATTTTTAATTCTGTCATTTTCTTTCCAATGGGTCTTCTATGCATTTTTGTCATAGTTGTGACAATAGAATATACACAACTCTGTGCCTTCTGTTTTGCCTAACATTGTATCATAAGCATTTCCCATATCACTAAAAACACTTTGCAAATATACATCATTTCTAATGCTAAACAATGTGTTACAGCAGGCGTGTACTATTTAGTCATTCTCCTACTGTGGAATCACCTTAACATGGATGGGTCACATGGACTTTCCGTTTTTCTTTTCTTTCTTTCCTCTCCACCCTTTCTTCCTCCCTGTCTTTTTCTCTTTCTTTCTTTTTTGCAATTATTCAAGTTCCTTCCTGGAACTCAGGGCCTTTACACTGCCTTCTCCTCTGCCCACAGGACTCTTGCCCAGGTCCACAGAGGCAGGCATCTCTAGGAGAATGACTGATGGTGTTGTTCGCTGACTGTTGGCCCTCCCGGAGCAAGAGTTACTTGTCTGTCTTGTTCAAAACTAAATAAATTACAGAGCTTGTAATTTATACTTCACAACCTACTGAAACTGTCTTCTCTCTCCCCTAGGGACTATTTTGCTTTTTACCTCTCCTTTTCCCTTTGTCTTCCTTCCTCCATCTGCATTTTACTTTCCTCTTTATGTAGCTTCTTCCCCCTTCTAACCTTATTCTCTACTATCACTTCCCCCCTTACTCTTTGACCCAAATGACAAAATGGACCTGAGAGATTTTTTTAAAATATTTGTTTTACTTGTTGAATAAATCTCTGTCCTTAATTTAAAAAGCAGACGAGGGCTTCCCTGGTGGCGCATTGGTTGGGAGTCTGCCTGCCAATGCAGGGGACACGGGTTCGAGCCCTGGTCCGGGAAGATCCCACATGCCGCGGAGCAACTAAGCCCGTGAGCCACAACTACTGAGCCTGAGCATCTGGAGCCTGTGCTCCACAATGGGAGAGGCCGTGACAGTGAGAGGCCTGCACACCGCAATGAAGAGTGGCCCCCACTTGCTGCAACTGGAGAAAGCCCTCGCACAGAAGCGAAGACCCAACACAGCCAAAAATAAAAAAAATAAAAATAAAAAAAAAAAAGCAGACGAGCTAAATCTTTTGTATTTTTCTAAGAAAAAGATATATAAATTAATTTTTAAAAATATTTCTTTATGTCAGTGACTTTGGAGAGGTGGGGCAAATCTTCCCTGCTCCTGCTCCTGTTTAAATGGTCCAAAGACTGTTGAACATCAGTCTGGAGCTTAACTGGAAGAGTCATACCCAGAGAAAGAGAGGAATTGATGCGCATTAAGAGTAAGCTAGAAATCAAGAAAAAGAGAACTTGGAGTCCTCTACCTGAGAAGCTGGAAGACACTCAGGAGACACCTACATGACAGAGAACTGTACTCCAACGACTCAAATCCCACCCACATGGTCACACCCCCTGTGACCAAGTGCGGAACACCTCACTGACAAGGAAGCCTCCTTGGTTTTACTACAGTATAGTTTTGATGATTTGCCACTGACACGGAGATGATTCTTCTAGTTTGAAAACAGTGTTGCTAATGATCTCACCAGGAAGAGTGTGTATCCTGGGTTGCTTTGCCTGGGTATGGAGTTCTGAGGGAATAGTGGCTCTGTAGACATGAGAAGCTACTTAATGAGGATATGTTTTGAGTATTCAAGAGTTAGCTCAAGAGAACAAAGAATTAAAATTAAAGGAACAGTGCATTGCTATAAAATAGCCAGAATGTATGTGTGTGTGTATGTATGAGAGAGAGATCAAATGAGTAGAGAAGAGAGTTTCAAGTTTTCACCTTGTATACTTTTAAAAATAGTGAAGGTATAAGTGAGTTTTACTTTCTTATGGTTTTTTTTCTTCCTGTTTTCCTTTCAGTAGTTTTCAAACAAAATATTGCTCACCTCCCCTAAAAACATCTACAGTGAGTTGTGGATCACCACAGTGGTATTGGGTGAGGGAGTGACCTGGGAGGTCAGTTCATTACAAAGCATTTCTTAAACCTACTGGAACTTAGAACCAATTTTTCTTGTTGTATCACTCAGGATTGGACATTTTTGGAAACTTTATTCTAAACCAGTAGAGCTCATTTGGTTATTATACCTATCAAGTAATAAATCTTCAAGAAATAAGCTGTTTTAACTGAATGTGGAATTCATAGTGGAGCAATATGGACGGTCACTTAGAAGTATTTACGGGAAAGAGAGAGAGAGGGAAGGGTCATAGAGAAAGAGCAACCAAATTAAACCAAATAATTTCTTTGGTTATGGTCTCAAAATATAGTAACAGTAGTATCAGAATATAAGAACACCAAACAATGTTTTCTTGTATTTATAAAGTGGGTAAGAGGGCTTGAAAATTGTTTAACATCCATTGTATTTTTAAATTCTTCATTAAAATGTGAAATGTGTTGGAATATTATGAGTGCCTAAACAGATTACAAAAGATACTATTAAGTCTGCATTGAAATTGCTAAGATAAATCAATTTGTTTAATGAAGAAAATATTTCAGTTAAAGGGGAGGCTTCATTATGAATGCTCATAGCTCTCCACTTTAAACACAGATGTGAATTCTAAGATGTTTTGACAATAAAAAGAATTAAGACATGTAAAAACTAAGAAAAGTTGTTTATTTATCTGAGATGGGAGAAAGAAAATTCCTCAAGTGGTTTGCATTCTTTCATGCCAATCAGGGTATTCACATTCAAACAGCCTAGGTCTTGGGAGGGAATGGGAAGAAGAAGAAAAGACAAGACAATAAAATATTTTAAAATTTGGGTGCATCAAGGATAAAAACCTGAGAATATATTTGCTTCCACCCAGACTATCACAAATCTGAAAAGCAAGATTGAGGCCCAATTAGGAATTTGGCCCAAGATGTAATGTTATCTAATACTTGCAGACAATGTATAACTTACAGATTTTAGCTCTACAGCTGTGAAGACACCTGCCAGTGCCCTCCCCCCTCAGATTTCTTGCCTCTTCATTATTGAAAGATCCTATCTGATTTCCATGAGGGTATTTCTCCCTGTAGGTTTAGGTTATGGTGACTGCAAATGTATTATTTGGGTCTCATGTGCCTTCATTTTAATGCTTCTTTTGTTAGAGGAGTAAATTACTAAGCAGTCATTCAGATATTTGAAATACAAAGCCACTTACAATAACTCCTAATTGTCTAGGTAGTTCATCAGCCCCTTCATTTATGATTATTAGGTGATCAGAATACAATGTGCTTTTAAATTGAGAGGACCTGTGTTATACTCTTCAGCAATGTGGCTTTCCTTCAGAGCAAGGGAATTCTCTCTGAAGTTACCTGAAAAAAGGTATTACATGCAAATTGAAACAAAAAGAAAAAGAAATCTGGAGTAGTAATACTTTAATCAGACAATTAGACTTTAAAACACAGACTGTAATGAGAGACAAAGAAGGACATTACATAATGATAAAGGGATTGATCCAGCAAGAAGATATAATAATTGTAAATATAAATGCATCCAAAATAGAAGCACCTAATACCTAAAGCAAATATCAGTAAACATAATTAGACAGTAAAAAAAAATAGTAAAGGATTTTAACACCCCACTTATATATGTTCTATATATAGAACATTTTATCCCAAAGCAGCTGAATACATGTTCATTTTAAGTGCACATGGAGCATTCCCCAGAATAGATCACATGCTAGACCATAAAACAAGTCTCAGTAAATTTAAGATTGAAATCATGTCAAAAATCTTTTCTGATCACAATGCTATGAGACTAGAAAGCTACTATAAAGAAATATTGCAAAAAACACAAACACGTGGAGGCTAAAATATATGCTACTAAACAACCAATGAGTCACTGAAGAAATGAAAGAGAAATCAAAAACTACCTAGAGAAACATAAAAATGGAAACAATGATCGAAAATCTATTGGGCACAGCAAAAGCAGTATAAGTGGGAAGTGGGAAGTATATAGAGATACAAGTCTACCTTAGGAAATAAGAAAACTCTCAAATAAACAACCTAACCTTACATCTAAAGGAACTAGAAAAAGAAGAACAAAAAAAATCCAAAGTTAGCAGGAAAAAAAAAAAAGAAATAATATGGATTTGAGGAGAAATAAATGAAAAAGAGACTTAAAAAAATAGAAAAGATCAATAAGACTAAGAGCTAGTTCTTTGAAAAGATAAACAAAATCGAGAAACATTTATCCAGACTCATCAAGAAAAAAAGAGATGACCCAAATAAATAAAATCAGGAATGAAAAAGGAGATGATACAACTGACACCCCAGAAATACAAAGTATCATAAGAGATTACTACAAACAGTTAAACATCAATAAATTGAACAACCTAGAATACATGGACAAATTCCCAGAAATGTACAATCTCCCAAGACTGAATTAGGAAGAAATAGAAAATATGAACAGACCAATTACCAGTAACAAAATTGAATCAGTAATTTTAAAACTCCCAACAAACAGAAGTCCAGAACCAGACAGCTTCACAGGTGAATTCTACCAAGCATTTAAAGAAGAATTAATGCCTATCTTTCTCAAGCTATTCCAAAAAAACTGAAGAGGAAAAAACACTTCTAAACTCATTCCACCAGGACAGCATCACATCATAAAAAAGAAAACTATGGGCCAATATCACTGATGAACATAGATGCAAAAATCCTCAACAAAATACTAGCAAACCAAATTCAACGATACACCAAAAGAATCATACACCATGATCAAGTAGGATTTATCCCAGGGATGCATGGGTGATTCAACGTCCACAAATCAATTGATGTGATACACCACCTTAACAAAGGAAGGATTTTTTAAAAATCATATGATCATCTCAATAAAAGCAGAAAAAACTTTTGACAAAATTCAGCATTCATTTATTGACCAGAATCCCATTCTAGTCCCATGGCAAACATGACCATGGCAAGTCAGACCACTCTGCTTCACTTGTGAAGTGGGAGAAGGACCCCTACACAGGTCCCTTGTGGAGCTGCTTTAAGGCCAGGATCCCAAGACAGAGGCAGTGCTTGGAGATGGAAGCAGCATAAACAGAAGACTGTGTCATGGGGGCAGACTAAATGTTTTGCATTCTCTATGTAACAATAAAATCATCATTTCATTTATAAGAACTCTCAACAAAGTGGATACATAGAGAACATACCTCAACATAATAAGGGCTATATACGACAAACCTACAGCTAACATCATGCTCAATGATGAAAACCTGAAAACATTTCCTCTAAGATCAGGAACAAGACAAGGATGTCCACTCTTGCCACTTTTATTCAACACAGTATTTGAAGTCCTAGCCACAGCAATAAAGCAGTAAAGAAATAAAAGGAATCCAAATTAGAAAAGAAAAACTGTAACTGCAGATGACATGATACTATATACAGAAAATCCTAATGACACCACCAAAAAACTATTGGAACAAATAAATGAATTTAGTAAATTTGCAGGATACAAAATTAATACACAGAAACCTATACACTGACAATGAACTATCAGAAAGAGAAATTTAGAAAACAATCCCATTTACAATTGGATTAAAAAGAATAAAATATCTAGGAATGTATCTAAATAAGGAGGTAAAAGACCTGTATTTGAAAAACTATAAGACATTGTTGAAAGAAATTGAAGACAACAGAAATAAATGGAAAGATACACTATACTCATGTACTGGAAGAATTAACATTGGTAAAAAGACCATACTATCCAAGGCAATCTACAGATTCAATGCAATCCCTATAAAAATTCCAATGGCATTTTTCACAGAAATAAAACAAATAATTCTAAAATTTGTATGGGCCCCCAAAAGACCTTGAATAGCCAAAATAATATTGAGAAAGAAGAACAAAGCTGGAAATATAATGTTCCCTGATTTCAAACTATACTACAAAGTTACAGTCATCAAAACAGTATAGTACTGGCACAAAAACCAACAGATCAATGGAACAGATTAGACAGCCCAGAAATGACATCGCTTATATGGTCAATTAATCTATGACAAATCAAGTAAGAATATACAATGAGGGAAAAAACAGCCTCTTCAATAAATGGTACTGGGAAAACTGGACAGCTACATGCAAAAGAATCAAACTGAACCACTTTCCCATACCATATGCAAAAATAAAACCAAAATGGATTAGTCTTAAATGTAAGACCTGAAACCATAAAACCCCTGGAAGAAAACATAGGCAGTACAGTCTTTAGCACTGGCCTTAGTAATATTTTATAATATGTCTCCTGAGGCAAAGCAGACAAAAGCAAAAATAAACAAATGAAATTACATCAAACTAAAATATTTTTGCACAGCAAAAGAAACTGTCAACAAAACAAAAAGATCTCTTACTGAATGGGAGAATATATCTTCAAAGGGTATATCTGACATGGGGTTAATATCCAAAATATACAAAGAACTCATAAGACTCAATATAAAAAAATAAAAGACATACAGATGACCAACAGACACATGAAAAGATGCTCAACATCACTAATCATCAGGAAAATGCAAATCAAAACCACAATGAGGTATTACCTCACATCTGTCAGAGTAGCTATTATAAAAATGACAACAAAGAATAAGGGTTGGTGAGGATGTGGAGAAAAGGAACACTTGTGCATTCTTGGTAGAAATGTAAAATGGTGCAGTAACTGTGGAAAACAGTATGGAGGTTCCTCACAAATTTAAAATAGAACTACCATACGATCCAGCAATTTCACTGTTAGGTATTTTTCCAAAGAAAACAAAAACACTAATTTGAAAAGATATATGCACCCCTAAGTTCACTGAAGTATTATTCACAATAGCCAATATATGGAAGCAAACTAAGCGCCCATCAATAGATATATATTACTCAGCCATAAAAAAAGAATGAATGCTTGCCATTTATGGACCCAAGGGCATTATGCTAAGTGAAATAATTCACAGAAAGACAAACACCGTATGATTTCACTTATATCTGGCATCGAGAAAACAAAGCAAATGGACAAATAGAACAAAACAAAAAAGAGTCATAGATACAGAGAACCAACAGGTGGTTGCCAGAGAGGAAGTGGGTGGGAATATGAGTGAAATAGGTGAGGGAAATTAAGAGGTACAATTTCCAGTTACAAGATAAATAATTCACAGCGATGAAATGTACAAGAGCAGGGAATATAGACAGTAATAGTGTAATATCTTTGTATGGTGGCAATGGTAAGTAGACTTACCGTGGTGGTAATTTTGTAATGTATAGAAATACTGAATCACTATGTTGTGCACCAAGAACTATCACAGGGTTGTGAGTCAATTATACTTTAAAAAACAAACAAATTCATAAGAAAAGAGATCAGATTTGTGGTTATGAGAGGCAGGGGGTGGGGGAAGGGGGAATGGCTTGAAGGTGGTCAAAATGTACAAACTTCTAGTCATGAGATAAATCAGCACTAAGGGTCTTCCCTAGTGGCATAGTGGTTAAGAATCTGCTTGCCAATGCAGGGAACACGGGTTCGAGCCCTGGTCCGGGGAGATCCCACATGCCACGGAGCAGCTAAGCTTGTGCACCACAACTACTGAGACTGCATTCTAGAGCCCACGTGTCACAACTACTGAAGCCCGTGTGCCTAGAACCCATGCTCCGCAACAAGGGAAGCCACCAAAATGAGAAGCCTGCGCACCGCAATGAAGACCCAACACAGCCAAAAATAAAAGCAATTAAAATAATAATAATGATAATAATAAAAGATAAATAAGCCCTAGGTATATCATGCCAACGTGATAAACAGAATGAACATGGCTGTATGTTCTATACGACTGTTGTTGAGAGAGTAAATCCTAAGGGTTCTCATCACAAGGAAAAATATTTTTTTCTTTTTCTTTGATTTGTGTCTATACGAGATGATGAATGATCACAAAACCTACTGTGGTAATCAGTTCATGATGTATGTAAGTGAAATCACTGTGCTGTACACCTTAAACTTATAGAGTGGTGTCTGTCAATTACATCTCAATAAAACTGGGAGGAAAAAAATAAGTAAAAGGGAAACCCAATACTCAGCATCATCAGATTTGTTACCCAGTTGTTGTAATGGTGGGCCGTTGTTGCCAGATCTTCCCATTTCTCATCTGGATAAGCCTGAAACTTTAATGTATTTTAGTGTCAAATCTCTGAGTTTTAGAATGTTGGTAAGCAAGTCAAATTAAACAAAAACACCGTGCATGACAAGCAAACCACATCTGTAGTTCATAGTCAGCTGGGAAGTTTCCCATTTAGGCTTCTGACATTGATATGAGATTTAAAGATGCTCACATCTTCACACAATTACAGTTTGGAACCTGAGCTGTCTACTTTTTATACAACCCTGCACATAAATATCACCACTTCCTTGAGAAATTTGTGCGTATATGTTTGCCCCCCTAGAGAGCAAATGCCTTTGAAGAGAAGAATTGGGTTGTCTTGATCTCTGTATCCCTCAAGTACCTATCCCAAAGCTTTACACGTGTGAGGCACAGATACATGTTCGTTCAGTGAAAAGAACAATAAATACCACAGGATTGTCATCCACTGGTCCTGTTTTAAGCATTTTGGGTTACAATATTATGGCAAAAATGAAGCAAATTAAGTGTAAAAATTAGTCTCTGTGGGAGAGTTATTTGATTAAGTCGGTGCCAAAGGGCTTTTTAATAAAACACTCTTGGGCTTCCTTGGTGGCGCAATGGTTGAGAGTCCGCCTGTCGATGCAGGGGACACGGGTTCGTGCCCCGGTCCAGGAGGATCCCACATGCCGCGGAGCGGCTGGGCCCATGAGCCGTGGCCTCTGGGCCTGTGCATCCGGAGCCTGTACTCCGCAACAGGAGAGGCCACAACAGTGAGAGGCCCGCGTACCGCAAAAAAAATAAATAAAAATAAAACAGTCTTACGCTGATTTAAACCTGGAAATCAGAACTGGTTTTCTACTACTGTTACTTAAAGTATGGTTATACTTTGGTAATACAAAAGCCTAAAGAGTAGGGCTGTGGAGCCTCTGCCTGTGTTTGCCATTTATAAATTTTCACCTGCAGTATCTCATTTGCTAGAAGTATCATGTGATATAAAGCTAGTGAGATTATTTGCAAAAAATCATTTTTATTTACAACATTAGGTTCTATATTGCACATAGTTGATTAGATTATACAATCAGGTACTTAGTAAAATTCTTAGCAAATCAATTAAGAAGCAAAAGGTTAAAAAATACCCTCTGAATACTATTAGAAAAAGCAGAGTAGAATATTTAGAATCCAAAAGAAGAATCTTAGAGTGGGGAGGATATTTCTCAGCAAGACATGAGACCCAGAAATAATAAAAGAAAAGAGTGGTGGTTTTGATAATTTAAAAATTAAAAACATCTGTATGGGAAACGGACAAATAAATACATCTTATAAAAGTGATCGTGAGAAAATGTTCTCTCTTTTTTTCTACCTATATCATCCATATATCTATGTATCTATGCCTCTATGTCTGTCTATCTATGCATTTCTCTATGTCTATTTATCTATCTAATCTATATTTCAGAGTGTTAGCAAAAACAATAAGCTAAGAGGTGCTAGCAGTCAATAAGAAAGAATTAAGCCACTCAGAAAATGGGAGAGAATTCCCTGGCAGTTCAGTGGTTAGGACTCCACACTTTCTCTGACGAGGGTGCGGTTTCAATCCCTAGCTGGGGAACTAAGATCCCTCATGCCACAGGGCATGGCCAAAATAAATAAAAATATTTAAAAGAAAATGGGAAAGGAGATGAGTTGGCAATTCACCGAATAATACTAAATAAACTTCAAACAATTAAAAAAATGTTTAATCTCAATAGTGATCATGCAAATTAAAATGATAATGCAGTTTTGTTTTATTTATCAAATTAACAAAAGTTAAAAATCTTGATGATACTGAGTATTGGCTTATATTTAGGCAAACAGGAATTCATACATTGTTTCAAGGAACATAAATTGGTACAAAACTTTTTACGTGGCAATTTGAGGGTACCGGTAAAAATAAAAACATATACACCCTTTGATATGCAGTTGTAAATATAGAAATCTGTCATACAAAATGATGCTTGTAAGTGTTCAGAGATGTCCACACATGGATGCAGCATTCTTTGCAGCAGCAAGACATTAAAACTACCTACGTGTCTGTCAGTGGCAGATTGTTTAGGTTCACTCTGATTCTGCCATCCTGCAAATAATGGAGATCTATCTACCTCTCTACATGCACCAATATGAAGAGACATCTACAACATGGTGAATGAAGACATGTAAGGTACAGGAAAAAAAAAGTTCAAATTTTGTAAAGTTATAATGTATGTCTTTATATACATTAACATTTAAAAGATTTTAAAAGCATAGGAAACATTCAGAAAGAGAAATATCCTAATAGTGGTGAACTCTGGAAAATGAGATAGAGAGGAGAAATTTTTTATCTTATATTCTTCCAAAATTTTTATTTTTTTTGACAACAAATACTCTGCTTTTTCATTGTACGCACCTAGTAAAAATGCTGCTTTATGAAACAAATCCTTAGCATGTAAACTCATTTTCCATTATGACTTTCATGTCACAGACATCGAGTTGTTTTTGTTTTTTTTTTAATTAAAGGTGTCAAAAATTTAAGAGCTCAATATAGGCATAATTTGTTCAATAGATACCTCATCTGAAATGATCTGCTTTAATGGAATTAATATAGAACATATAATAATATATTAGTGCCCACCTTAGTACGTTATCCCCACTTGATATAGGTAGAGGCCTCTGGCCCAAGATGTGGTCAGTGCCCTGTGTCTGAGATTTATGTGTTAGTTTGCTTTTGGAGGATATGGTTGAAGCATTTTAGAATATGGTCTATTGTTGCATGAATTTATCTCCACTAAGGATTCAATTATTACTCTTCAAATCTCACTATGTACAATAAAGCCTAGATGAGTTCTGTCATGCATTTTAGCACTGAAATATTTTATAAAGGACAATAAACGCTATTGTGTTAGGACTTCCCTGGTTTCAACAAAACTTTGAGGGATTGGTCTTATTTTTTGTTCAGTTTACAAATGAGAAAATTGTATGCTATTTAAGGCTATGTGAGCAGTAATGAATAGAGTCAGGATTTGAATCTAATATTTTAGTGAGGCAATGTGGTACAGCAGAAAGGGCCTAGACTTTCAGGTAAAAAGCAATGAAAATTCTGCTTGATGATAACACAATAAACTATGAAACTAAGGAAGTCTCACCTAGGCTGTTGTGGGTTAGGAGATCAGGTAACAAAATGTGGCTTATATTAGTGCCTCTTCCTTCTGCAAGTGTGAACTGGTCAGGTCATAAACACTGTACTTTATGGACAAACCCAATAATAACAAACTTAATACAGCAGTGGAATTTACTGATGTACTCTGCCACTAAGGCTGTCCTAACCCAGGAACATATGCAGAGATGATAAATTCGTGAGTGCGTCTGGTAGAAGAGCTGAAACAGATGTGCAGAGTGAGAGACATCAAAGTTAAAACAATTACCATCTCAACAAATGGGTAATTCTCCCAGATACAAGCTCAGCATTTTTAAAAGACCTGGGCTATCAGCAAATCAGAGGTGGTATATTCAGATGTGAAGCATATGTAAATCATTAAAATAAAGCAAAACAAGAATGAATGGCCCTTAGTTGCTTTAAAAGATACTGCCTCTTGGCAGCAAATGTCGTGGCATACATTTGAATCAAATGGAGGAACAGCCTTATTTTTCTCCTGCCCCCCACCCCCACTCCAGAGGCTTCCCCAATACGGACACATCTGCCTTTGATGCCTACACAAGCCTTCGGAGTTGGGACCAGAAAGGAGACCAGCTTCCTTCTACTGCCAGGTGATATTGACAATGGGGAACACGGTGAGTAAAGGCTGTGGAAATAGAGCTAGACATGGCTGAATGCAGAGCAGGGGTCTTCTCTGGACAGCAATGCTGAAGTCATCACCATGTGGATATTTCATTCAGATGCTGAGGGTTACAAGTGGTTTGAAAAGAACAATCGTTCAGTGTGCTGTTTTGCCTACATCACATGTAAAGGCATTTTTAAAGATTTTTCTATTAAGTGATTATTATATGTTTTACTCTATTTGTTATAATAATTAAAACCCAGAGTTAACAGATTAATAAGTAAATGAACTATGGTCTTTTTGACTTTATGTATAGATATTTTTTATATTGAATAGAAATGGGCCAAAACATAATTTTTTTAAAAAATTACATTTTCTTTATCTGTGGCTTCATTATCTTACCCTGAAAACATCAATAACCGAAAAGGCTTGCCCCTGTGGATATTTCAAAGGGTGCTTTGCCTGAAAATGGTATTTATATGATAATTTAGTAGCTTTTATATTCTCATGCTCCTGTTTAATAGTCTCTAAGAAAATGTAAACCACTTGTCTGTATTTCTGACAAATGATAAATTACCTAGATAGAAAAATAGCATTATAATGAATTAATGGCTGATGACTGTTCAATATCTGATCTGAAGACTCTGCTTTTTCATCATATGCCCCTGGTGAAAATGCTGTTTTATGAAAATGACACCTCAGCATGCAAACTCATACTCCATTAGACTTCCATATCATAGTTTACCGGTTCAAAAAAAAAAAAACAAACAAAACTGTTGCTATGCACTATGCTACTGGAATTGAATTAAATTATTAAACACAAGCTGCCAAAGAAATAATAGTGCAGCTGAATATTTTTGTGGATTTGTTGGTGAGCCTGTGTGTTCTTTAGTGTTTAGTTGTAATTATAGGACTTCTCCAAGAGGGATGACTGCAGTTTTGAATTGCTGCCTCCAAGAATAGAGAAGATGTTGTATAGCAAGGGGAATAAATAACATTTGACTCTCATTTCTAAAAATAGACATAAATACAATTTAGTAGGTATATTTAGAAATTGTTCCTTTAACGTAAAAGGATTCTGGGAGTATATAATTAAGTGGTTTTGGTGCCATATGGAATAAAACCACAGTGGCAGAGATTATTACCTAAGTGGTCATGTACTGGACTGAAGCAATCGCCAGTTTGCCAATTACACTTATCTTGCCAGTGCTTTCTTATATCTGGCAAATTCCAAGTGTGAATCATCCATCTGAAAACAGACCAACATACTGTAGCTGTGCTCTCTAAATTCCTCTTTTATGTATGCCTTACAAATAAGCTAAGGTACTTAATACATTGATTAAAAGGCATACAGAATTGTGTTGAGATCATGGACAAATAAAAGAGTGGAGTTAGAATCTGTAACCCCACCCACCATTGTTCTGAACTTGAAATATTTTATCCAAAGCAGGCTGTGTAGAGTCCTGAGGCACCAACCTAGGACACAAATTTAGCATGCACTTTAAACTTTGGTTGTTCTATCTTTCAAGCTAAATTTAAATCTCATTACTTTTTAGTGAAAGAACAATAGTTAAATATCTTGCAGATGTAGCTTGTGTATTTAAAATTCCTTAGAAGGTTTCCATTTAGGGTTTTTACTACATTAGTTTGATCTACTGTGCATGACAATATGGCATGTGCATTTCTCTCAGGATGTGCAATTTGATTTCATACTGTGGAAAAATCCAGAGTGTAAAATATTAGCATGAACAGTGTCAAGTGTTGATGCTAATTCTTTTATTACTGTGACATTATTTAAGGACAACAATCATTCAACCATTTTAAATGATAGATATCAGAGCTTGAAAGATAGTTATGTGATCAGCTAAGACATGTCCTTGGAGAGGAGAAAGTTCTAGAAAGTGCTAGGAAGACATATATATCCAATCATAGATTTCTCCTTCTTGTATAAGATTACAGAGGCTGCAGCTGTTAACACCAGTGAATAAAATTAGAATGTAACGTTTTAGTATTGTTGCATGTATGTCACCAAATTTGGTCACTTTGGTGATCACAGGCTAAGGACATTTATTTCCACAGAAGCATAGTTACCTTCGTTCTTTAGCAGAACCATATATTTTAGCACAAATAGTGATACCTTGCAAGATGAGCAAAAAAATTTTTCAATATTAATTTTGGGGACTTCTAAGAAATTAGTGTTGAATTCTTCTGTTAAAAATGAAAATTATTTAAAATAAAAATATCCTGATTTGCATTGCTTATTTTTAGAAGCTGTGTTAAATTAAAACTTCACAGAGAAAATTCAGTTTGAATAGAAGACAATTCCCTACAACTGGTTTTCTCTTGGATTCGCCTTTCTTATCCTGAATTTTGGAATAGAACCACAGGTCTCTTCTCCAAGTAGTTGTGGAAAAGCTATAATGTATTCAGTGGAGGGATACACTAATAATATCTTACTTTATTATAGTGCTCTCATAGTTGACAGAGTACTATCATCTATATTATTTATATCTCTAATATGCATTCATTATGAAGGTGTTTTATCACTATTTCAAGTTCTAGAAATGTCAATTCATTCATTCAGCAAGTGCTTTTTGAGTGCAAATCAAGAGCACGTAATTAGAAAACACATCGTGTTTGCGTTGTGGAGAGAGAGAAATTACCATACAATAACTACCACAGCTCTACACAGGGACAGGTACAAAGGGCAACAGGACAACTCATCTACTTGGGAGAGTGGGGAGGTTGGTGTATGCAGGGAGGCTTCTAGGAGGAGACTGATGGTGAGCAGAGACCCAAAGGACTCGGAAGCATTGATTAGCAGATAGGCAAGGGGTTGGCAGGTTAGACAGGGAATCTAAGGGAAGACAAAGGCAGAGCTGTGAGCAAACATGGCATGCTGGGCACTGCACGAGGGGCATTATGGCTGGAGCACAGAGTTTGATGTGAGGGGAGACTATGGCTGAAGCTGGGATCAAATCATGCAAAATCTTGTATGCTTTGCAAGGAGATTAGATTAAATCTTACAGGTAAGTGAGAGCACTGGATTTTGCGCAGGGGAGTAACATTCTCAGATTTGAATGTTTCATTAGGGCACCTGTTTGGGGAATGCATGGGAGGAAAAGATCTTGGATAACTCTTGGGTTCTGGATCAGGTTGACTCTGGTGCCATTCCCTGAGTTTAGGAAAGGAGCAGGGTCAAAGAGTGGGGATGGGGAAGACTGAAGGAGACAGTGAGGTCGATTTGAATGTGCTGAGACTGACAGGAGTTAGAAAGGTCAGGTTTCTAGTAGGCAATTATATGTAGTGGTCAGTACTCCGTATGGAGCTAGACTGAAATGCTAATAAATATAAATGGGTGAGTCATGAAGCTCACCATAACTGGAGAAGTTGTAGGCCACCATGACATCTCAGTCATTCTGAGCAGGGAGTTGGACCGTGAGGAGAGAGGCAGCAAAGTGTGTGCGTTGAGGCTCTGGAGCCAGGTTGTCTGGATTTGGATCCTAGCTCTCCTATTTCACAGCTCTAGGACCTAAAGCAGCTCCATGACCTCGGCAGATTAGTTTCTGTGCCTCAGTTTCTTCAACTGTGAAATGTAAGAATAGGATTATTGTGAGGATTAAATAAGTTTCCAAAACTTTCATGTTTTATTTATATGTAAAGTATATGGGACATATAAGTGATACTATTATGGTTATTATTAATTATCTTTATTATTCCTCTCACGAGCTTTCATGCTGGAATGGCTCTGTGGTCTACTGGGTTAGAATGTGGTGGTTCAATTTTATTCTGGTTGGACCTGAGGGATCTGATAAGAAACGGTTAGCCATGGTGATGGAGGTCCCAGTAGAAAAATGGAATAGTCTAAGAGTTCCTAAACTCTTTCATTCTCTTTGAAAACATGGGCTAGCAGCCAGGTCAGCTTGAGGGAAACTTGTAGGTGCCTTTGGGAATGTAGAGTCAGCTTGGTGGCCCTACAGAATTGGCTGAAAAGAAAATGGGGGAGATGCGGGTGACACAGAGACTTATGACAGTTCCAGCAGAGGCTATCGGAAGCTGAGTGAATGGTAACTCAGCTTGTGCTTTAGAGCCTTTAGCGCCCTTTGGTGAGAGATGGCCAGAACTTTGAGTGTCCCCAGGGTGTTCCACCTTGATGACCCACCATTCTAGGTACATTCTGTGGGAGTCTGAATTAAAGTCATGATTTAATATTTTATTTATTTGAATTTCACCTACCCTTCAAGAGTCCATTCAAACCCCACTTCCTCTATAAATCCTTCCTTGGAGATCCCAAACTAACATAATGTCTCCCTTCTAGCAAATATTATCATTGTGCAAAATGTTGCAACAATGAATGGGACAAAAACTAAGATTTATTTAAAGCTTGCTATGTACCAGGCACAATTTAAGCACTTTGCATTCATAATTTCATTTAATTCAGACCATAGTATAGTCTTACAAGTAATCACTTATTGCTTGTGATTTTTTTTTTTGCTATCTTCCATCATTTCTTTTATAGTTTACATCTTATTTATGTAACAAATTTTGCATTTTTTATTCATATATTTTCCATGAGCTTGCTCCTAGAGTGTAACAACCAGAGAGCAGGGAACCCAGGTTATCTCTTTCAGAACTTAGTTGTATGTTGATTTGATCTAATAGGATTAGGACCACCGTGTTGCACAACTCAAGGGTATCTGTTCAACTGGTGGTCAGTGTGAATGGCGCCCCCTGCAGCTGTGCAGTGCACAGATAAGTTGTCCATACACATTGGCCCTGGATAGGACACAGCTGGATATATTACTGAACTGGAAAGCAACCTTGCACAAAAACTGATGAATTACTTACCTATTGGTCAGCAGATTCTGAACTCTTGGCAAGCAGGGCCCAGGTGACTCTGTTCCTGCCCTGTCTTCCATACCACCTAACACAAGACTTTGCAGGAAAAATATGTGCAAATGGTAATTATTTGAGAATAGGACAGGGCACTAGGGCAAGGTGGTTCGGCCACCCCATCTGTACTCTTCTTTTCTTCTGCTCTTAATAGTAGAATTAATGGCTTTCTTGCACCACAAAGTGAAAGAAATATCACTACACACATTTACGAGAAGGTAAATTAGAAGATGGACTTCATGGATGTTACAGCGTGCCTGCCGCTCACATATTATGGATAAGGCTAGGCAGGCCAGAGAGGTTAAATGACTTGCCCAAGGTTACACAGGTCTCTGGCAGTGGAGCCAGGTCTAGCTGGCTATTAGGTCTCTGACTCCCACTTCAGTGCTTCTCCCATTACACACTTTCAGAAAGAATGTCATGTAATGATTTGTTTTAAAGGAAAGGAAATCCCAGTTGGAATTTGCAGACTTTCCAAATAAATAGATTTTAAATTTCTGAAATTAACCTACTGTCTATTTAACAAAAGCCCTCCCAACTCCTACTGTGTCCTAACACCTACTGAGTTGTGTCTCTATGTATGTACATATGGATATATATTTCTAAGCCCTTATATTTCTGATCAAAAGTTACCCTAACACATTATGCT
>NW_006791304.1:1786149-1800567 GCF_000442215.2 Lipotes vexillifer | reverse complement strand
GCTGAACCGATTTAGAATACTTGCCTTTGTTGAAACAAAAGCAGTTCCTTTCATTCACATCAATAACATGTAATTGTACGTACAGTGAGCCGCGCTCACCCGGGCTAATGAATATTCAACCAGTAGTGAGCGAAGAGCGCCCTTGGAATGATTACGAGGGTCCCTTTCTGATTTAGCATCGCACCCAAGTGTCAGACAGGGACAACATAGCTTTCTCTCCCCCGTTCGATCGCCGGGGCCTGTGGCTCCGCCCACCCTGACGCAGAGGCCCGCCTGCCTGATTTGGGGGCTCTGGCAAAAAGCCTGAGCCCATTGATTACAGATCGCTGTTAATAAAGAGCATTTGTAATGCAGCAGCGGCGAGGCGGTCTCCGCACGCCGGTTCATGATGGCCCTTCAGGCTCCACAATTAAGTCGTCCAGCAGGCATGCCCCCTGTTGCAGCTGCTCTGTCAATCTCATTTTGAAGCACAAATGATCTTAGACCCAGTGTTTGACATGGGGTTTTAACACCAAAGAAGGCAATTCTGCAACTTCAAATGAGCCTAATTGGCTGAGCGCTCGGGCGTTCACTCAAGCTGCTTCAGTCCATCAGAGAGAGATTTCCCGCTAATTGAACTGCTCAGAAGGAAAAGGACCACGAGGAATCACGAGGTGCCGAACCATTGGAGAGGGTGGTATATATATTTTTCACGATAGCAAACTTAAAGATACATCCCTACTCTTTAATCAGCCACCTGTCAACATAAAAAAGGTAGCTATCGTTGCAGATGCTCACCGAGTTGCGATCTAAAATTTTGTTCCTTTCCGGAGTGTAAATGTGCGTATGTTGCTAACAAAGGACATTTCAAAACCCTTGGTCCGGACAGCATTTTTCTGCATCACTCTGAAGGCTGCCCGAAATAAAGACATGCAAATCCAGGCCGTGTGGAGAAGGAGGAAACTAGAGGCGCCTCAGATGGAGTCACTGTGTATTCATCCAGCGCTTTATCCATCCACCAAGGCACGTCCATCACCTGTGCCTTGGTTCTTCCTCTGTCAAAGGGCGATCATATAAGAAGAGATGTGATATCTATATCTATATCCATATCTGTATCCCTATCTTTATCTATATAGCTGATATATCCATATCCACATCCATATCTATACATCTGATATTCCTCACGTGACCCAGAATAAAATATTTTATGGAAAATAACAATCTATACAGCAATATTAAAGAGTATTTAATTGAGAAATTGATATAGTCATGTATCAGACAACATCTTGGAACTAAGGGAACTGATCTGATGTGAGTTTTTCTAAACCAAAGCACTGCTTAAACATTACGACTTAACTTGTTTCTTGGTGTCAAATTCTCCACACATGTATCTAATTTACACAAAAGTGGGTTTACATGACATGGTGACTGAAAAATAATTAGGGGGAAGGATAAGAAGTGAGAAGAAGATACATACAAAGATTTAGGACTGGCTCAATTTTATTTAGATATTTTATTTTGGATATGGAGAGGATCCAGAAAACATTCTACTACATATTTTAAGATATGCAGGAAGTGAGTGAAATACGCTCGGCATCAGCTACTTTTCAGCCTGGGAGCACGTGGTGTACATTTTATGGTGCCCAAGATTGAGGAGGGCGGTTGCGTTCAGGGAGCTGTATTTTACATCTTTAGAGTTGTTCATCTGAGCTCTGCCTCTGCCTTACTTTGTGACCTTAGGTAAACTGTTCACCTTCCCTAGGCCCCAGTTTTTCATCTTCAAAGACAGGAGACCAAGGACAATCCTCCAGCAGCAACATCCTGAGATGCTTAATGAAAAGGAGGAAACAGTTTTTTCACATATTTAATCTCTTTATTGGCTGGACCTGCTTGAGTTTGCACCTTGAATCGTTGTAACATTTCTATTCAAAATCCAAAAGAGATCAGATCTTCCTCAATTCCCCACTCAAGGCAAGATTTAGCAAATAATCCTGGTTTGGAATTTGCCTACCTGGGCTGAGTCAGTTTTGGAATCAGCACTTGTGACACCTGCATGCTGAGAGTCTTGGGCCAGCATTGAGGGATGTTGCTGCCTCTCTCCCAGGTGAAGGCTCCAGCCAGGGTGATTCCTTAGAGGCTGAACTGGCAGTATAAAACAAACTTATCTTAGATATAGTTTTTATTTTTATTAAAGTAATAAATGCACATGGTTAAAAGAGCAGAAGATAGCACGAAAAAGCTTGTACTAACAGTTACAATTTCTACCCCGTCCCATCCTCTCATAATTCCTGCTTTCCAAAGGAAACCACTTGCTATTCTTAGAGCTTCCTCAGCATAGTTACCTTCAATTTCTAACTAGTACGCTTATTTCTCTAATATTTCTTGATCTGTCCACTTTAGGTCCAATCTATTATTAATTTCTTGTTACAGAAGATGAGGAACTATCTTCTACCTCTCCTAACTTCCCCATCCCAACCCTCCATTCTACAAGTATATCATACATTTTTGGTTAAATCAATAACATACATTATGGTAGCTATGCAAATTCATCCATGTCGTGTGATACAATTATTTTTGCTCTCATGAACACCTTTCTTTCCTTGGCATCAGGATTTGCCTGATTTTCCCTTTTATTTATTTGTTTTTAATAGGGTTATTGAAATATAACACAAAGTTGTGTATAATTTAATGGAATTTAATGGTTTTTAGTATATTTACAGCATTTTGCAATCATGTCCCTAATCTAATGTTAGAATATTTTCATTACCCCCAAAAAGAGACCTAGAACTCACTAGCAGTCACTCATCATTCTCCCTTCTCACTGACTCCAGCCCTAGGCTAACACTAATCTGTATCTATCTCTACAGATTTGCCTATTCTGGACATATCATAAAAATGGAATCATACAATATGTGGCCTTTTGTGTCTGACTGCTTTCACTTGATATTTTCAAGGTTCATTCAGGTTGTAGCATGTATCAGTACCTCATTCCTTTCTATTGTCCAGTAATATTTCATTGTTTGGATAGACATAGATATCCATTCATCAGCTGATAGACATCTAGATTATCTCCACTTTTTGGCTATTATAAATAATGCTGCTATGAACATTCATGCATCCTCCATTTATTTTTATTTGTATAGTTTGCTCTTTGACCATCCTTATTAATTTTTTTTCCTATCTGTTCCTTCAGATCCAATACACACTATTAGGGATTTTTTTTCTCCAGTGCACTAATATATCAGATAAAGTTTTTCCCTTTTCTTCAGGAAAACTCCCTTCTGAGCTTTCTTTCCCCCTGCTCTAATCTGGATGGTTACCCTCAAATCTACAGCATAGCTTTTTTACTGGAACATTCCTTCAGTGTACCCCTGTGTCAGAACCCCTATTTCCTGAATCCCGCGCCATTCTCTTTCTCAGGTGATTCCCCTGATTGGCTGAAGCTTTGTAGGGCGTGGGAGGGCACCGGGGCTCCAACCGTCGGTGTACGTCAGACTTTCAATTTACGTCTCTCATCCCACCGCCACCCCCCGAACATCCTGAGGTGCCCGGGTGAATTAGCTCACTTCTTATTTGTATCCCCTCTGCTCTGCTCTTTACCTTCCAAATATGTGTGAAATCCCTTGTGTACAGAAGACTCCTTGTGTACAGAAGTTCTCTTTGTCCTTAAGAGTTTATACTGTCCTTGTCCCTTTAGATCATTGAAGAAACGTCTCTGGAGAGAAAATGGAGGTAAATGTGGGGAATGAATGTTTGGTGGGAGCTCAGGAATCATACAATATGTGGCCTTTTGTGTCTGACTGCTTTCACTTGATATTTTCAAGGTTCATTCAGGTTGTAGCATGTATCAGTACCTCATTCCTTTCTATTGTCCAGTAATATTTCATTGTTTGGATAGACATAGATATCCATTCATCAGCTGATAGACATCTAGATTATCTCCACTTTTTGGCTATTATAAATAATGCTGCTATGAACATTCATGCATCCTCCATTTATTTTTATTTGTATAGTTTGCTCTTTGACCATCCTTATTAATTTTTTTTCCTATCTGTTCCTTCAGATCCAATACACACTATTAGGGATTTTTTTTCTCCAGTGCACTAATATATCAGATAAAGTTTTTCCCTTTTCTTCAGGAAAACTCCCTTCTGAGCTTTCTTTCCCCCTGCTCTAATCTGGATGGTTACCCTCAAATCTACAGCATAGCTTTTTTACTGGAACATTCCTTCAGTGTACCCCTGTGTCAGAACCCCTATTTCCTGAATCCCGCGCCATTCTCTTTCTCAGGTGATTCCCCTGATTGGCTGAAGCTTTGTAGGGCGTGGGAGGGCACCGGGGCTCCAACCGTCGGTGTACGTCAGACTTTCAATTTACGTCTCTCATCCCACCGCCACCCCCCGAACATCCTGAGGTGCCCGGGTGAATTAGCTCACTTCTTATTTGTATCCCCTCTGCTCTGCTCTTTACCTTCCAAATATGTGTGAAATCCCTTGTGTACAGAAGACTCCTTGTGTACAGAAGTTCTCTTTGTCCTTAAGAGTTTATACTGTCCTTGTCCCTTTAGATCATTGAAGAAACGTCTCTGGAGAGAAAATGGAGGTAAATGTGGGGAATGAATGTTTGGGGGGTGGGCGCTCAGGTCTTGATTTCAATGATTTGGAGTGGTTCCTCAAAACCCCTCTTTCCCATATGGCTTTCTCCTTCCTCTGGGATTGAAATTTTAAATTCCTTTTAAGAAAAAATAATTGTCAATCTTATTTTATCTTACCTATTTATACTTGCAAAACCTACATGTTGTAAGAATTATGAAAACAAAAATGAACTACCAATGGTTCATAAATGGCTCAGTATGGACCAAGCCCAAGAGGTGCTGGAATCAATTAGAATGGGAAGGGAGATTAAGGCCATGAGGCCTAACTCAGTCCCATAGGAATGAGGAAACAGGCTCAGTGAGGCCACCTATCGTGCTCTGGGTCCCACAGCTAGTAGGCGGGAGAGTCACAAGGAGGACCCAGGTCTCTGGACTCAGTCCAGGAGCATATTCTCTCCAACCACTGCCTCCCTTATTGCTGTTTGACTTTTGCTAGCCTGTGAAGCCCTCAAGGAGGGATCCTGCAGCCTCTGCAGAGGCCTTTTCCAGTACCCAGGGATCCCCACAGAAATTTGTTTATATCTATGATAGGACCAACCCCCTCTGGATCACAACTGGAGACTTTTTTTTGTTTTGTTTTTACCATGTTTCCTTAGTAGGGATGTAGAGTCTCTGATTAATTAGTTTTGATAAGTATGAAGTCTTTCTTCATTTTCTCTTTCTTCATGACTGCATAGTACCCACCTCTCAAGGCTGTGAGGATGAAACAGAGTAACATGTGAGAGTGCCTGAAATAAAGTCAGGCACCCTATAAATGCCAGGGCCCATGCTTTATTTTTCTTTAAAGTAAAACTGTCATACGAAACATCGCATTGATATGAGGCGGGTATCTCATATATCTACGGTCATTATTGGCTTACTATAGGAATTGTTATGGAATTATTCAATACTTTGAATAACTCTAACGTACAGACATTTTGTAAGTTAGCTTTTGAGTCAAGTTCACCTCTAAGAATCTGGTTAGAATGGGATATGAGAGGTGAATTTCAATGGGGCCTCTCAGGGTGTGCTCAGTGCCAACTTCCCCAAGCCCTGCACTGATTCATACCTTCCTCCACCATGTTTGTGATATTTCCCATCATCATGAATTGCTATAATAACCAACTGCCTCTGTATGACATCTCATTCTTCCAAGGAAACTCTCGTTTAGGAAAACTGCTCTAAGATTGTCATCTCCTCTTTATTCTTGAGTAACTTGTCCTTGATTTTTTGCAATTCTTTTTGTAGTTTTTATCCCTTTTGTGATATATGCTTCAGTAAATTATACTATACCAGTTTGGAGAGCCATAAAACTAAAAACAAGTACCGACATCAGTTAGCCTGCAGTTTACAGACAAGGAAACTAAGGCCCAGAGATGGGGAGTAACTTGCCCCAAATTCCACAGCTTATTTATGGTCCAGAGCTCCTGAGCTCCAGACTTCCCACTCCTTCTTAACTGTCTCTTGCTCAGCTATACTCCATTTGTTCCAAACTATTATTCTTGCATATCTAGGCCACTTAAAATTCTGTCTTCAAGATTCACATAGATTATTAATAAAGTGATCATTCTTAGAAGCTCATTTCAAATTCATTGTATTAGAGTCATACAAGCTTGCATGTCAGGGTGACTGGTAGGCCTGTGGGTCATGATCTCTCTCCTCTGTTCTGAGAAGGCACCACAGACAGTAGCAGGCTCTATCTCTGCAATGGATCATGTGTGCGATAGCTAAGAGCTTTCTTGCAAATAGTCCAAGTTCCAATGCTTTAACCTTTCAGAAGAGACTATTAAAAGTAGAGATAAATGCTCTTAAAACTTCCCAGAAAATATAGAAAAATCTTTCCAGGAAAAGGAATTTTAAAATTACACGGTTCCGGGCTTCCCTGGTGGTGCCGTGGTTGAGAGTCCGCCTGCCAATGCGGGGGCCGCGGGTTCGTGCCCCGGTCCGGGAAGACCCCACGTGCCGCGGAGCAGCTGGGCCCGTGAGCCATGGCCGCTGAGCCTGTGTGTCCGGAGCCTGTGCTCCGCAACGGGAGAGGCCACAACAGTGAGAGGCCCACGTACCGTAAAAAAAAAAAAATTATATGGTCCCTTCCAAAATCACACTTCGGGGAGGGTGAGCAGGAATAATGGTGATGGTGAATCATAGTTATAAGTGCTAAGTCAGAGATCAGATAGAAAGTCTACATTGAAACATACTCTAGGATGATATCATGCCCTTACAGAGTCCTTACAGTGCTCCCTCTATGTCTCTGTCTGACCCAGCCCTGCCCAGACCCCATCCTGGCCCGGTCCTGGCTTGCTCATCTTTGCCTCCCTGTGGTTCCTTCAAAGAACACAAGGAGTGCTTTCATGATGGCCTTTGTCTTCTCTGTTTTTTCTGAACCCTGTATTGTCTTGCCCCAGATATCCACATCCACAAAGCCAACTCCCTCAACATCTTCAAGTCTTTGTTCAGATATCTCCTCAATGAGCCTACGCTGACCATCCTACTTCAAATTTCAGCAGCACCAACTAACCCCCATCCACCATGTCCTGCATTCCAGATCACCTTGTCCTGTTCTTTTTTTTTTTTCCATAGAACTTATTACTTTCTCACATATCTATAATTTGCTTTTCTTATTGTGTTTATTTTTTATTTTTGCTTTTGCACTAGAATGTAAACTTCATGAGGGCTTGTGACCATTTTGCTCCTTGAAGCTTCAGTACAGTTTGTTGATTGGATGAATGATTGTGAGCATGCATCCTTATGCCTGACGAAAGTAGTACCTTCACATTAAAAACTTAAAATTTTTTTTGATTGGTATTTCTTATAAAAGTAACATATGCTTATAGTAGCAAGATCAAACAAAACAGAAGTGTATAAAATAAGAAGAGAACGTCTGTCTCTCACCCTCACACATCCCTGGAGATAGTCACTGGAAATAGTTTGATATGCCATCCTCCTGATGTTTCTATTTGGTTACTCAAATATATATTTGAATATCTGTATAGGTATATGAATATCACTTAACATAGCTTGTTCTTCTTTCCAAGTCAGCATATTGGTTTTTCTTCTTAATAAATGCATATTTTTGATTCTGTGTGCTATCGTCTGTTGATGGGCACTTATGATATTTCAAAATTTTCTCCTACTGTGATGCAATGAATATCTTGTATGTAGGAATGTGGGTATTCACGCTAGTATTTCTATTGATACATTAGAGCTCTTTAAAGATATGTACATTTAAATTTTTTAAATCATCTGCCAACATGTCCTCCAAATAGTTGTACCCATTTCCACTATTTCTAACATTCAGACCCTGCCTGTTTCTCCACACCTTTGCAAGTACTAGATGGTTCACCCATTGCCAATTTTATGGGGAAAAATAGTTTTTCTCTTTACTTAGCATTCCCTGCTTGGTAGTTAAATTGAGTACTTTTACACACGATTACAGTTATATATATTTATTCTACAAAATGTTTATTTGAGAATTTTCCCATTTTTTCTAATGGGTTTTTTTCCTTTTCTTGAGTTTTTATGTATTGGATAGCGTTCCTTTGCTGGTTAAATGGGTTGCAAATTTTTTCTATCATTTGTCTTTTAGCTTGTTTATAGTACTTTTCACTATACAGTGGCTTAAAATAGTTATGTTATTAAATCTGTCAGTCTTTTCATTAATGACTTCTAGGATTTGGGTCTTTTCTAACTCTAAACAGTATCAAAATCTGTTAAAGTTTTATCTTTTAGAACATTCTTAGATATATTTTTTTTGACAATTTAACTAGAATTTATTTTGTGTACCTTTTTGAGGGAGGGATTTACATTTATCTATTTCTTTTCAGTAAACAACCATAATTCTAACTAAAATAATTAAATAAATTAATATATTCCCATATTTTAAAATGCCACTTACTTATAAGTTCACATATATTCAAGAGTCTTTTTCTGGACTCCCAATACTGGCCCATTGGTATATTTGTCTTTCTGTGCCAGTATTACACTTCTAATTATAATAATTTTATAGTATATTTTGATACCAAGTAGAGCAAGTTCAGAAGAAAAAAAATTTGAATATTTTTATTTTTCTTTCTTCTTACATTGCCCTTTTCCAACCTAACTGCAGCCTCTCTGGTTTGCTATGGCTGCACTGATTTCTGTGTTTATCTTGGCTCTTCTAGATCTCATACTTTGCATTCTTATGTACTACAGCCATTTTCCTCCTCCGTTGAGGCTAGACCGCCGTTTGGGAAGAGCAGTGTTGTGATTAAGATTCAGAAGATTTTAAACTGCATCTTTACATGCCAAGTGAGGTAGATTTTGAAGGACAAATTTGGGTAATTTGATAATTTCCAGCTCATTTGACCAAAAGGTAAAACAACTCCCAGGCTCCTCCAAACTCATTCTCCCAAATTATCCCATTTCTATTCACCCACTTGGACATGTCAAATTCTCAGTCTATGCTGAAGACAAAGAAAACTTATAATCTGACAGCTGCTCCATTCATTTTCACTATTTAAAAGAATTGCTTAGTATAACTATATGATCATTTGGCCAGGTTAAGATCAGTGATATGTTCGTGGAGAACAAGAATTAAATTGCACATTGCAATACTGTCAGCTTTCTTGATAATAATAAAAATAAAAATAAAAATAAATAATTATATTTGTAATGCACTTTAAAATTTCCAAAGTGCTTCCATTCGCAATGTTAGTCCAACTGACCCTTCAAAACAGGATTTCATGTGACATAGAATGGGTATGTGTCTAAATATAGGTATTTTAAGTGAACTATAACATTGAACATCAAATATTAATTAAAACCTTGGAATTCTGAATACTAATTAAAATTAAATTTAATTAAATTTTATAATGAAAAGTTAGAAGAAAATAATTTTTTATTTTATTTCCAAAGTTAAAGTGGAATTTTGATTTCCTTCTTTTCTTTTTTTATTTTTATTGGAGTTCTGATTTCTGAATTTCTCAGGAATAACATGATGGTTTGGGCTATAATTCTTCCATTTTTCACACAATGTTTTAAATCTAACATGGAATGTCTCCCCTTATCCAATCCTATATCGAAGAGTGATCGGTGGATGCTGGCTCCCTTAACGCTGGGGCTGGATGTGAACTCTAGGCTCCCCTGCTGTTGAACATAACAAACAACTGACCATGAGATTCCAGATGTTTCTACTTCTTTTTGTTTAAGACTATTGGACCTCCCAGGAGCAAATGTCAGCATGGTTGAGTGGGAGACCCTGTCCCCTTCAGGTTGGGAACAAATGTTAACCTTGTGGCATTGCCAAAAATTTAAACTTGGGTCCCTTAGAGCAGGAAGGTCTCACAGACCCAGAGCATCAACTTGCACCACTAGCGACAGCAGTCAGAAATATAAGTCCATTTAGAAAACATAGCCTAGGTTGAAAGACAGCTGTCCTGATTTGATGCTGTAATCGGTTCACATGAATTTTTACACTGACCTCTGACTGATGAACACACAGGGAGTATTCTAGTTGTGGTTTTAAAAATCGGTTGGGGTGGAGAAGGAAGTTATGGAGAGACTGAAGTAGAAAATTGATGCCACCTAATTAGGTTAAAGAGGACTCATAATAGAGCCTCTGCCGGGAGAGGAGGGGGAAGGCTGGTAGAAAGAGTCATCAGGTGTTGGGTTTGATGAAGCTCATTGTTTATCTCATTCACTCTGCTTATCATCCCAAATGTGCATTTGTGCATCAGTCAGCAAGAGCTGGTTTTAAAATGAGAAAACCTACTTAAAAACCCATTGACAGAATCAGAACTTTTGAAAAACAATCCTTTCACAGACTCATCACATTTTAGTGGTATGTGGGCCTCGAGGTCAATGCCATGGAGTGAATTAATCTCAAGTACACACTGGCTTACATCTGAGCTTAATGTGGTTGTTTTAGACTGATGGCTTATTAATCCACGACTGTTTTCATAATTTTATTTTTTTGGTCTTGAAACGAACAGTCCTTTCTAACAAGCCCTCTAAACTTCTACTTAAGATTCCACAAAAACCACACTGAAGCAATTAGTGAGAGGAACTGAGAATTACAAATGTTCCTCACAGTGGTTGTTTGGCATTGGGGCTTTTAAGGGATGGAAGGTGTGCTGCTTGGGTTATTTTTGGGTTGCAACTGGAAAGACACACAGAACCGTTCATGATGCTAATTTTAAAAGCCAGTCAGTAAGATGAATTAAACTGAGCAGTAAAATAAAGCTCAAGTGGGTTTCTCACAGAGAGCGTACACCAAACAATGGGAAGGGGCAAAAAGAAAGAACTAAAACACTCCTTCATTGTTAGAATATTTCCAGGCCAAAGGCAAATTTTCCGTAGTGTGCGACTGTGGTGCTTTTGATTTTCTGAAGAAATGATATCCTGTACCTCCACCCCCACCTCCCCCTAGCCTGCCTGCTCACTATTAAAGTTGAGTTTTCACTGGGCTGAAAACTGCTTGTACGTTGGCCATTTGACTTGCCAGCATTCTGCTCTCCTGTGGAAAATGTGGATCTTCAGTCACATAATGTCTTTCCATTAGCTATGGCGGTTCTCCAAAGTAGGGCTGTGGTTTAAACACAAATGGGCAGTGTGGGCCAGAATGAATGCAATTGTGAGTCTACTATCTTTAAAAGGTGGATCTGGAGGCAATTTAGTGAGTGTAAATTACAATTGACTTTGGAAGAAATAACTCATACACTTGAACCTCCTCAGATGTGTAGCCAATAGGGGGTAGCTAGGCTAACATGAAATTTTACACATCCATCAGCTAAAGAAGAGATCCAAATGTAAAGATCTAGCTATCATATGGATTCGTAACACCCCCTGGAGGACTCGCGGCCCACAAATCAATGAATGGTTTATGCTGAGCCAAAAATTTACTTTCACAGCGCTTTTCATTTTCCTTCCTTAACCATTTAGAACACCATATGGGAGAGGCCCAGCAGCCCAGGAATTGCTTTTGCAGAAGGCAAAGCTTGGCAGTGAGAGGGGTACCCTTCGAGGTAGCCAGGGACAGGTTGCTGGCCAGCTCCTTGGCTCTGACAAGAAATGGTATTGAGTTACCTTTAAAACTCAAGCCCGAGGGGCATTTTCTGCCATACAGGTGTTTTGGTCTTTGGTATTCTAGAAGCCATCCGTTGTGACTCTTCACAGTAACGCTACTCATCAGTGATGGATTAAAACAATCTGATTTGGGTTACTGTCTTGCTCTCTTCTTTTGTGTTTGCTGAGACCTGTTCATCTTTACTTGACGTCCACAGCCAGAAATGTGGACGCATTCACAGTGCTTGCTCTCTCTCTGTGCCTTCCCGATTTAAGGTTATGGAATAGAAATGTATTTAATGGTAGTTCTGCCTATGGGTAAAAAGGACATTTTTTGGTAGTTAAATTTTTAAAGCATTAGTAATTAAATTACAGTGAGAACTGTTTATTAACGATTAAGTGAATAAAATGCAGGTCATTTCTTTTTGGATAATGCTGTTGTCTAAGGTGATATAATAGATAAATACTTTTGCATTCTTTGAAAAAGAGGACTGATGTTTATGTTTCTTGAGTACCGACATTTTTCCATTTAGCACACTTTAATTACATCTTACTTCTCTGCCTGCGTTAAAAAATTGTCAACTAGGACTTCCCTGGTGGCGCACTGGTTAAGAATCTGCCTGCCAATTCAGGGTACACGTGTTTGAGCCCTGGTCTGGGAAGATCCCACATGCCGCGGAACAACTAAGCCCATGTGCCACAACCACAGAGCCTGTGCTCTAGAGCCCGCGAGCCACAACTACTGAGCCCGTGTGCCACAACTACTGAAGCCCGCGTGCCTAGAGCCCATGCTCCGCAACAAGAGAAGCCACCGCAATGAGAAGCCCGCTCACCACAACGAAGAGTAGCCCCCGCTCGCCACAACTAGAGGAAGGCGGCGCTCAGCAGCAAAGACCCAACGCAGCCAAAAATAAATAAATGAATAAATAAATTTTAAAAAAATTTGTCAACTAAAATGTTCAAAACAAAGGCTTATGTAGATTCTATATATGTGGATGATTCTAAACGAGTAGGTATGGAAGAAAATGTTTTTCATTTACTGTAATATGTGACTTGGAATTCCAAGTTTTCACTGCATTTTATGTGTGTTTTTATTAAATATATATTTTTGTCGTTGTTACCTAGCATTTCAGTTAGGAATTGCATCTAGCCACTTGTAACAGAGATCTGAACAAAACAGTGGCTTAAGCAAATTCGGACTTTCTTTTTCTGTCATGTAAAAGAATTCCTGAGGTTGGAAGTTCAGGGCTAGCATGATGGCCCCACGTGTCACCAATGATCCAGAATCCTTCTAGCTTTCTGTTCTGCCATCCTTAGCATAGGGAGTGTGACCCTTTCCCCATATGCTCAGAATGGCTGCCAGTGCTCCAGCCTCACAGTTGAGTTTCAGGCGTGAATATAGAGGTCAAGAAAAGGAGATTTCCCACTGAGTCAGCCCCTTTAAAGTGCTTTCCCAGCAGCCTCACCCAGAGACATCCACTTAGATCTGATTGACAAGAACTATGTGATAGGACCTGCTGCAGAGGAGACTGGGGAAAATAGATTTTGATCTGGACACATTGAAGCCCCAAATAATATCAAGGTAGAAGGGAAATATATATTGAATAAGCAAGTAGTACTATTAGCCACAGATGTGGTTTGCAAGGCAGAAATGACAGGTATAGTGCCAAACCCACAGGGCAATGTATTATGCAAATAGAGATGTCTTTAAGGTAATTTAAACTTCTCATGCGGACACACTAGGAAACATAATGACTTACCCAAAGCACGCCTTCCCAGAGACCGCTACTCTTTCTGTTCCCTTTGCCTAGAAAACTTTTCCGAGGGATTTGCAGAGCTTTATGCTTTATTCAGGTCTCTGCTTAAATTTTATCTCCTCAGTGAAGTCTTCCCTGATGCCTGGAAATTAATCCAGGTTTTTCAGGGTCTGAAACTTACACAATTTGGCAGGCCTCTTTAAGAAACAGAAAAAAAACCAAAAACGATAGTATCAAATTGGATACTTACATATGAAAGTGAGTATTGATTTAGAATGAGAAACCACAAGTTATACAATTAAAAAACTTCTAACTACTACAATCACAAAATCTAGAAGAATAATATAAGTTTTACTAACTGGTTAGACACAACTCTAATGCTTCCTCACCCTCTACCATTTTTTGATTGTATATCCTTTGATCCTCTCTACATGTGATAACAATTTTATAATATTTTCTATAAAAAGAATAGAAAAATATCCTCTAGTATGGCTTATAAAACATTTTTTTTTGTTATCATTGAGAGTTTAGGAAAGTTCCTTTCAGCTTCTAAAAACCTGTGATTGGTAATATCATGTAAAATTTTAGGATTAGCGTCAAGTTTGGGAAAACCTCTATCAAGTTTTTTGGTATACGAGCTTTAAGATTTTAGGGAATATTACATTTTCTTATGCATTGACTAATCTTAAATATCCTTTGATTGCAACATTCATTAACTTGCTTGTCACTGATTTCCTCCCTGTAGTGACATACTATGTATAGTTTATATTATCTTTGTTGATACCAGTTTTTTGTGTCCAATTATCAAGTAGTTAATATGGCAAGACCATTTTAGATTGAGAGAAAATCACGGGAAGAGGTGGGGTCCAGTAAAGGCAGGAAGTCCAGTTTGGGGGAGTGCAGGGTACAGGTAGAGCCGTACAGGTGATAAGACTGGAAAGGTGTGTTGGAACCAGTGGGTCAATTGTCAAATACTGGTATGTGACTGGGGAATTTTTTTTTTTTTTT
>NW_006791304.1:1751176-1785879 GCF_000442215.2 Lipotes vexillifer | reverse complement strand
AACCCGTGTCCCCTGCATCGGCAGGCGGACTCTCAACCACTGCACCACCAGGGAAGCCCTACTGGGGAATATTTTAAGTTATGATTCCTTTAAGTGAAGAAATGGAAGGCTTCTTAATAGAAAATTAAGCATATGAAAAGTGATAAAGCATTATGCTGAAGTTGGTATTAGGGTTGGACAAATCCTCAATTCAAATCCTAGCTCTGGCGCTTACTGGTCTGTGAGAACTCTTCCTACCTAGTAGCACTGCAAGCAGAAGGGACAGTGAACTGAATAACTAGATCTCGCTAAACCCAAACCCAATGCACGTCCAGCTCAACTTCCCCTTAGCTGTGTCCTAAGCATGCCCAAGGCCTCCCCAGCACCACTACACAAGGAAAAGTATGATGGAAGGGAAGTTGGAATGGGAAAAAATAGCAGCATAACCGGTTTCAGATAAAACCTCATACATTTGCAAATTTTACAAAAATATATTGGGAAGGGGGCATAGAGTGGGCGGCCCTGACACTTCAGCAACATTGGCTTCACAGTAAATCCAACTCGATGATGACTGCTTTCAAAGCTACTGACCTCTCCCCTACTACCCATGGCTCTCCCAATTTGCCATGCCCTTCTTAAGTTTCTCCACAGCACTTGTTACATATTATATAATTGTAATATTGTCTACTTACTTGTTTACTGTTTGTTGTTTAATTCACCTCACTAGGATATAAATTTCCAATGTGAGGACTCTTTTGCTGTGAGTGTCTCCCCAGCGTGAGAAAAGTATATGGCACGTAAAAATTTGTTGATTGAATAAATGATTCACTGGTTTCACTGTTTTGCATTGTATTTTTTGCGTCTAAATCATATTTGGTTTATTCCGTGGAAGTAAACAAACTGGTCAAATGATTGTTTCCATACTGTATTTTTGACTTTCAGAAAGCAAAATGGGAAAACTTGGGGAGGTGGAGAGTGATGGAGGTGAGGGTGAAGAGCATCGAAGGACAAGGAGAAAATTCAGTCATAATTAAAGAGCGAGCAAATGAAGTCCCATAGAGTTAGGCCATCTCCAAGATCCCACAGGTTAGGCAGGCTACATGTCTGACTTTCCAAGTCACTTTAAAAACTGTTTTGGATAAATGTGTCCTTTGAATCCTAAGGTGAATTTATTTATGTTGCAATTGAATATTTCAGACCTCCTGCTTCTGCTTGGTTCTCCCATCCAACATCTATCTGCTAACCGCTGCTCCACAGTCCCGGGGAGATACGGTGTTATATATGAGTCCCATAAGGTCTCAGCAAAGACTGAAATCTGATGCTAGTATTAACGTTGTCTTGAGACTGAGAAGCCTGACGCCATGTGTAGGTACTAATCATACACTTTGGTCCCCTACCCAATAGAATTACTAAATAAAAAGTCTAAAGGGACTGAAATTTTGCTTTTCCATCTTTTCTATACATTGATACAGCGTTGAGGGAGGTGGAGTGGTCTGCACAAACCAGAACTAGAATTCTGCTGTTCTACTTTTTAGCCCATATTCTTTTAACTATAATGCAAGGATAGCTTAAAACATAGCTTTTGGGTAGGAATGTAAAATGGTACAGCCACTATGGAAAAGAGTGTGGAAAGTTTTAAAAAAAACAGGTAAAAATAGGACTACCATATGGTCCAGCAATCCTACTTCTGGGTATGTATCCAAAGGAGATGAAAACAGGACCTGGAAAAGGTAACTGCATTCCCATGTTCATCGCAATAGTATTCATGACTGCCAAAAGGTGGAAGCCTATCAGTGGATGAATGGATAGAGAAAATGTGCTATATACATACAATGAACTAGTATTCAGCCTTTACAAAGAAGGCAATCCTGTGACATGCTACAGCATGGCTGAACCTTGAGGACATTATGTTAAGTGAAATAAGCCAGACACGAAAAGACAGATGCTGCAGTATTCCACCTATGTGAGGTATCTAGAGTAGTCAGAGCCATGGAGACAGAAAGGAGAATGGTGGTTGCCAGGGGCTGAGGTAAAGGGGAATTGTTGTTTAAAGGGTATAGGGTTTCAGCTCTGCAAAATGGAAAATGTCTAGACATCGTTGCACAATAGTGTGCATAGGGTTCACATGATTGTGCTACACATTAAAGATGGTTAAGATGGTAAATTTTTTGTTATCTGTTTTTATCTACAATTTTAAAAATTCAGGATGACAGTTCCTTCTTTTAAGCAGGGATGGGGTACAAGGTACGACATTGGAGTGCTCAGATCTTCCTCTCCTTGGTCCCGGGCTCAGTCTCTTTCCATTCTCTTACCCTCCCATGAGAAGGCAGCCTTGTATCTTGGGATTTTTCCCTGAAGAATCAGAAGGAAGAGGGGAGGTGAGTAAGGCAACAAGGGGTCTAAGAGAGGAAGGATGGAGTTGCTTCTCAAGGGTTTCTGGAGAGAGAAGAAAGAGGAAAGAAAGAAACTGGCATGGGAAAATCAGGGCCAGGGCTAGCCTATCCAGATTCTTTGCATGGATGAGTAAAAAGGGCCACTCTCGGTGGATGAAGCACCCCAGCTCCATGGCTGGCACCTTTGTTTGAAGATACAGAGCCCCTTCCTCCAACAAGTGGATTCCCATGAGAGCCATCTCTAGACGTGTGAGTGTAGGCTAGATTCTGCTTCCCTTGGCCTTTGTGCACAAAACTATTCAGATGCTCTCTGGGAAAGGCAATGTATGGGAGAGGAAAAGAGGTTTTTAAAAAATATATATAAGTAAACCTGGAAATTGTGTCCCCTTCATAAGTTTAATAAGTTTTTTTTAAAAAAGACTTAAGATTTTTAAAACATTTTATTTATTTATTTTTGGCTCTGTTGGGTCTTCGTTGCTGTGCGTGGGCTTTCTCTAGTTGTGGCGAGCGGGGGCTGCTCTCCGTTGTGGTGCACAGGCTTCTCATTGCAGTGGCTTCTCTTTGTTGTAGAGCACGGGCTCTAGGTGCACGGGCTTCAGTAGTTGTGGCACGCAGACTCAGTGGTTGTGGCTCACGGGCTCTAGAGTGCAGGCTCAGTAGTTGTGGCACACAGGCTTAGTTGCTCCGCAGCATGTGGGATCTTCCCAAACCAGGGCTCAAGCCTGTGTCCCCTGCATTGGCAGGCAGATTCTTAACCACTGAGCCATCAGGGAAGCCCGAAGACTTAAGATTTTAAATAAATTGTGAAATAGTTAAAAACGTAAATCAATATATATAATAATATAGCAGACCCTATGCATAGCACCACAATTGAACATGGATCAACATATTGTTGCCTTATTTTCTTCAGATACAGCAATTGCAGATACGTTCTTGCTAATGCTCCAGGCACAGTTAAAATCCACTTTGACTATTTCTCATTCCTCTTCCTACCTCCCTAGAGGTAAGTTTCATGCTGAAGTTGATATTTATCTTTCCTGTGTTTATACTTTTACCACATTTGTTTGCATATGTAAATAACATAATTATTTGAAAAATAATTGAATATTATATATATTAAATAAATAATAAATATATATAATTATATAAATACATATATATATATACACACACAAAGAAAGAGAGAGGCAATAGAGAGAATCCTTTTGAAATTTGCCTTTTGCATTCCATATTATATTTTTGAGCTATTTTCATCTTATCATATACTGATCTAGCTCTATTATTTTAACTGCTCTATAGTATTCCCTTGTGTGACTATACCATTATTTCCTTAATTGTCTTGCTATTGAAGGACGGGTGGGATGTTTGCACTGAAAACAATGCAGTGCCTGTGTGCACGTTCTTAGGAGCCCGCACAGATCCCGCCCATTCTGTTACTTCCCTTATGCAAAGAGAACTACTGATGGACTGCCCTGAAACCCCAACATTCTTGGGGTGAACATGCATATTAGGTCCCTGTTGTCAAAGTTGGTGCAAGCAGAAAAAGAACCCATTTTAGAAACTTTCTGCCGCCGCCCACCCCCCCCTTCTCCTTGTCGCCCTCCCCACTAGCTCTCTCTCTGCCATCAAGGTCCTAAAATGCTTTGAATCTTTTTTTTTTGTTTTAACATCTTTAACGGATTATAATTGCTTTACAGCTTTACAGTGGTGTGTTAGTTTCTGCTGTGTAACAAAGTGAATCAGCTATACATATACATATACCCCATATCTCCTCCCTCTTGCGTCTCCCTCCCACCCTCACTATGATTCTTCCATTTTGCAGAAAGATTGTCCAGAAGAAAATGATGTCCTTGAGTTTGAGTCCAGACTGAAATTTAGCCTGAAGATCTTTGAAATCTTGATGACAAGGGTAAAAAGAGAAGAAAATATTATTTAAAAGCTTCAGTTTTCTCTCTTCCCAGGAGTGAAATGGAGACTTGAATAGAGGTGGGAGTGGACTCACTCTTTACCTGGGACAAGATTTTGAATGAGAACTTTAGTTTTGCAAACTTAAAATAGAGGCTACAACCAGAACCTGATGCTTGCATCAGCAGCACCAAGGAGCTCCAGATAAAAATATAGCCTATTGTCTAAGAGGTAAGCAAAGTCGCATCTCTGCGAATATTGCTTCTGGGGCAGATTTTATTTTCTAAGGAGGACTGAGACTATTTTGTCCCTGAATACTGTGGTTACTACTTGTGGAAGTGGATAATTAAACAAACAAACAAACAAAAACGGGTACTGCTGGAGCTTAGGTATAGACACTGAACTCTGGCCAGTGCAGGGCTACTTTGGGGCGTGGCTGCCAAAAAATTATCTGTTGAATAAATGAAAGCAGGCTAGGAGTTGGGATGCAGGACATTCTTTCCAACTCCTCATGGACTCTGGGGTCCTGTGGAGAGAACCATTAACAGGAGCAATAGTAAGGAGTCCTTGTGTCTTGTGAGCAGGAGAACAGGGGGACCCAGAAAAATAGAAAAAGAGGGCAGAGGGGAACCTTTGGGTAGCTCATGTGATCACCTCTTTGGGGACTTGCAGAAAAAAACTGGGAGACATTTTATGGGGGCACAGAAATCAATCAGGTGAAGAGACATAGGAATTTGAACAACTGAGCATGAATACAATCTTATTGATATTCACAGGCTGCTGAAGAACTCATGCTGGTGAAATATGGAGGCTGTACAGCTGTTTTCCTTTTCTTTTGGAGGAGCAGTGCTAAGAAGAAATCGCTGTTTCTTTTTGTCTACACGCACAGAAATCCTTTGGAAAGCGGCAAATTTTGCAGGGAGTATATTAGGCTTGAAAAGGAGGCAATTACAGAATAGAAAAGTGAAAAGATTTTTAGCTAGCAATCCCTGACAATTTGACTTATAAATGTATTTCCTATATATTTTGGATTTAATTCCCTACCTTTTTGTCTAACCTGAATGTTAAGAGTTAGGGGGAAAAAATGGAAAAAACCTTTCCACCATCTGAGACTGAGGTTTCACACTGATTTTTATGACATTTTAATCTACGTATATACTTTAAAAGAATTCCTGGGATAATTTTCTTCTCTGACACGTAATTATTAATTGGACTGAGATGGTATATTTTACTTTTGACTAAGTTTCTCAAATACATTTGGCATGTATAGGTAATGAATGTTCAGTATTTCTACGCTTGAGGGCTAGAAGACACCTCATTACTTGTCTGGATCACTTAGGACTTTAAAGTCCTGATTTTTAAAGGTATTGGTTTGTTGTTGCTTTTAATTTCATTTTGAATTATAAAGCTCTCTGAGACCTTGCCGAAGAGGGCTGTATGAATCTATTATATTTTTCTTATTACTGGTCATACATTATCCATGCAGTATTAATGGAAAAACCAGGAGAGATAAGGTAAGGTTTTAAAGCAAAAGACTCATTTATAAGAACCAAACCTTAGAGCTTTTCCTTTTTCCTTTTTTTTTTTTTTTCAGTTTCATCATTTTTCTGCCTCTGCCTTGTTCCGTTAGCTTGTTAACGGTATAGTTTCTATAGCAACACCTATTGGTTGTTGTGATAATGAAAGCCACAGCAAGATCGCCTGCAGAGAAATCCTTGATGCTGACAAGATCAACTCATATTTTCTTTGTCCGATGTTTTCTATTTCTTCTTGGAATGACCCTTTCAGCAGAATATAAAAGATCTCTACTAACTACTTGTGAAATAAACAGCTGAAGTCAGGCAGCCCTGACAACACATCAGTTATTAGCTTTATTCCAGCGATGGTGAGATACTGCCTGAAGGAACAAGCCAATTTCTCTAGCTGTAAATTTTACCTAGCCAGCACTGTTAACATGACGTAAAATGAGGGTCAGTCGACTTCTTCCAATTTGAGTTAAAAGGTTTTATTTAGAGAAAATCTCCCATGTACTCAGGTTTTAGCACTTCATCAAAATAGCAAAAGTAAATGTCTGACGTTATTTGGATGTATGATTTACAGCAATCAATCAAAAATAAAAATTAATTCTGATAAGATAGGTTCGGATAACCATTTAGACAACCACTAGACTAAATCCTCTGCTTTGTCTCTATTTTGGGAGTTCTAAGGTGCAAATTTTTCTATCGAATTTTCCTTTCCTGAATCATTCAGATACTGCACTGCTTCTGCATTTTGCTTTATGTGACATAATCATAATTGCTAACTTGAAATGGGAAAAATTAAGAAGTTACAGGTTTTCTTTACTGCGAATTTACCCACTGTGCATCATTAACCAAAAATAAGTAGGGACTTCCCTGGTGGTGCAGTGGTTATGAATCCACCTGCCAATGCAGGGGACACGGGTTCGATCCCTGGTCCGGGAAGATCCCATATGCCGCAGAGCAACTAAGTCCATGCACCACAACTGCTGAGCCTGCGCTCTAGAGCCCATGAGCCACAACTACTGAGCCCATGTGCCACAACTACGGAAGCCTGTGCGCCTAGAGCCTGTGCTCTGCAACAGGAGTAGCCACCGCAATGAGAAGCCCACGCACCGCACCACAATGAAGAGTAGCCCCTGCTCGCCACAACTAGAGAAAGCCTGCACACAGCAATGAAGACCCAACACAGCCAAAGATAAATAAATAAATTAAAATTAAAATAAATTTTAAAAATAAAATATTATTGTTTTACATACTGCTTAATGCTTAATTCCAAGTCCTTGATCTGTTGAGGGTCTCTGGCTTTATTTCCTATCTGTTCCAGTTTCCTTGTAGGGTCTTTCTGATTTCCATGTGAACTCATCTATTTACTTTTGTTTCAATGGTATCTTCCTTTTCTTCTCATGAACAACAAGAAAACATTACCATTAAGTTGGACTCTTAACAATCTACTTTATTTCTTTCTGGTCACTAGCCATCTATTCCATAAATTTAAATAATTTTCTAAGGATTTTAAACAGTTTATCCATCTTCCAATAGTTTAAACAGTAAATATTATTAAAAGTCTTAATGCCTAGGAATCAAAAGCAATACTGGGATACCAAGCCTTTCGATTTCCATTCGAGACGTCTAGTATATATGCAAAGGATTTAATTAAATTAAAACCCAGAAATTGACAAACCAAGAGAAATATCTTGTAATAACTATAATGGAAGAGAATGTAAAAAGAGAATATATATATATATGTATGTATGTATAACTAAATCACTTTACCGTACACCTGAAACTGACACAACATTGCAAATCAACTATATTTCAACAAAAATTTTAAAAAAAGGGAGAACAAGGGCTGAAATTCTTCTGTCCCTTTCCAATTTCTTTCATATCTTTGTATTTAGAGGAGGTTCTCATGTCTACCAAGGAAACTGCCACAATTTTCCAAAACTGTCATCTCTTTAAAATATATAAACACACATACACACATACATATACAGCAAAATATGAGTAATGTTGAGTGGGTTTTTTGCGATGGACTTAAAGAAGAGTTTCTTTTTTCTTCTTAATGCATTTCTGTATTTTTTCCCAAAATTTATTCATCGAGAGTACCTTATTTTTATAATTAGAAAAAGATAAGGAAAAACTTCTTGGTAAAGTTAATTATGGTTAAATGCTTTCCTACTAGGTTTCATAAATTCTGGTCAGCCTCTGGGTGTTATTTCATCCTGAAAAATCTGTAAATCTCATCTCTAGCAGAAGAAGTGGTTAATGCCAGAGATAATAAGAAAAAAGTGTTAAGGGCTTTGCCACCTGAATCTCAATGAAAACTATCTTGAACCCTACAGATCCCTTACTTAAGGTACAAAGATACCCATATTAAAAATCCCATACCTCGTCTAGCATGTGTCTGAAAAGTGCCTCGCCGCACACTCTTTGTAAGAGTGGTCTCAGATGTAACCTTAGGCTATGTCTGCTATTCTGATTCATCAGGGTCTCTCGAGCACTTGTTTATTATTCACTTCCTTAATCACAGCCTTCAAATGCAGGTGTTTCTTAGGGTTTGGAATCCCAACTGGCTGAATCATCAGCTGATGATGGCTCCAACTCCATAATCTTGAATGAACGTTTCCATGACCACAGCCTACATGTTCCCAACTTTCATAGCTGTTAAACCTTCTCTCCGTCTGCAACAAGCCTCCAGTTATTTGACTCCTCCAACTTTACTCACCAGTCACCCCCGTCTCCCTTGGAGCCCACTTTTGTCTACAAGCCACAGTCAGGCACTTCAATGCTTTTGCCTTCTCCTTCCTTGAATTTCTCATCCACTGACCAGCTGGCACGCGTAGCACTAACCTAGGTCATTACTGGCATGCTTTATGCATAGCTCCTTCCGCTTTCTTTAGAGTATGCATGTGCCTTCACATCTTTAAAAAAAAATCAAAGTCAATAAACAAAGAAAAAACAAAAAAAAGTTCCTGTGCACCGTTATACATTTAATCAGTACCCAACTGACCTCTTCAATTTTGTGTCAAGCTCTCTAGTGAGTGATCCAAACCCTCTGCCTTCCACTTTGGTACCATTTCATCCACTCCCTAATTCCATGTAGAAGCAAGTTTCTCCCTCCTTTATTCTTTTAAAAGTAGTTTCTCAAAAATCACCAGTGAGCTCCTGGACAAACATAGAGTTTCTCTTTCAGTCCCCATTCTCCTGGGGTTTTCTGTAGTGTCCGCCAGTATTGACACCCCTCTCTCTAAATGCCCATCTCCCTTGGTTTTCATGAATATCGTTGTTTCCTGGTTTTACTTGTCTTTTTTTTTTTTTTTAACTTAAACCTCAAACTACTCACTGGCTTTCCTCTTATTTTCCTTTTCCTTACCTGGGGGCATCACGCAACCCCCAGAGCCAGGCTTATGCCTTTGTCTCCTTATACTTTCTCCCTTGAAGAAATACCAATTTTTGAAAATATGATTCCCACAGTGATCACCTTTCTACATTCTAACCCTTACTCTTTGCCCCAATGTCATATGCCAACTCACTCCAGGCACAAAAACTAGGAAATAACCTACGATTTCTCAAGGTCCTTCATTTGGATATTTTACTCTCTGAAGCCATGTCACATATCGGTTCCCAGTAGGATTTACTTGAGGTAGGGTGAAGCCTGGTGGTGGTGGTGAGCAGGGAGCTTTACCGAATTTTGTTGGCCAGATCCTATCCCCAGGGGCTGACCAAGTGCAGAGTGTGTGGGAGCGGTTTGCCCTGGGGACAGGCAGGCAGTAAGGGCATGGGTTTTCCGTGTAGAATTTAAAAACAATAAAACTGACTAGAAGTTGTTCTGCCTTTTATTATCACCATGTGCCAGCAATTCTAAAAAGTCAGTGAGAAATTCCTCCTCAAAACATTTCCTTTGTTGATCTCCATTCTAAACAACTGCTGTGATTACCGTTGTTATGTAACTATATATACAATCTTTAAATTAGGACATTTTAATTACTTGTCCTTTAATAAACATTGTATTCTACATGAAAGTTGATTTGAAGAAAGTCCCTTTTATACAGTCAACCCAGCACATGGGAACTCAGCTACTATACATGTTCCTTTCAAGAATAAGTTCAAAATTGTTCCGATTCTTCTGAGCTCATCTCAGGAGCAGTTCTTGTCACCAATCCCTGTGCTGCTACACATTCCACATATTCTTGCAATTAAATGGAAGAGTCAAAATTAGCCAGTGGTTGTAAGACAGAACTTGAGTTACTTCAATTCTGTCATGCTAAATGATCACTTGGAGTTTTTATTTGAGTTTAAAACTTGAACGAGTACAATGTTGTGTGAAAATTTTAGCTCATGCATGCAATATTTTACCAAATTTTAAAATATATTTAAAATTTAAATTTATTCTTTTAAAAGTGTTTGCTTTAAAATCAAAGAACAACTCAAAAAATGATTACATAATAATAAATGATTACATAAATACATTACATAAATAATGATTACTGATTATTAAATAATTATTACTCAAAATAATTTTGTTTTATAGATGAGGTGGTTAGCAGATCACAACAAATGTGTACTCCATAGCCTCTTGGATTTTTATTTATTATTTACTCAGCACTTTTATAAGCATCAATGCTTGGTGTTTCCTGGTACTATACATAATGCAATATTCATATCACATATTTTAAAACTTCCACACTCATAAAGATTAAATGACAACAGTACAAGAAGCTGACTCCCAAGCAGTATCTTTATTTCCCTTTGTCCATGAATGAAATTTTCTGTGCTCATCTTCTCAGTTTATTTTCTAACATCTGGAAGGTCATTTGGTTCCAAGACATTTTAATGGAACAATGGAGATATGCGTGCGTGCGTGCGTGCGTGTGTGTGTGTGTGTGTGTGTGTGTGCCTTAGTCCATTCAGGCTACTATAACAAAACACCACAGACTTGGTGCCTTATAAGCAACAGAAATTTATTTCTCAGTTCTGGAGGCTGAGAAGTCCAAGATCAAGATGCCAGAAAATTCAGTGTCTGGTGAGGGCCCACTTCCTACTTCCTAGATGGCTGTCTTTTCACTGAGTCCTCACATGACAGAGAGCAGAGAGAGGAAGCAAGCTCTCCTGTGACTCTTATATGGGCACTAATCCCATTCATGAGGGCTCCACCCTCATGATCTCATCTAATCCTAATTACCTTCTTAAAGCTCTACCTCTTAATACCATCAGAGTAGGTATGCTTCAACATAGGTATTTGTGGAGGGACACAAACATTCAGTCCACAACTGTGTGTACATATATCTCTATGTTAATAATACCTACTTGTCTCTGTATATAAGCATGCACAGTCATATACTTTCTTTCCTGACATCTCTGTGACATTTGAAATATTGACCACTCCTTTTTTCTCTCTTTCATTAACTTCTCTGATATCCTTTTCTTGACTTTTACTGACCTTCCTTAACTTGCCCTTTGAATGCAGGATTCCCTAAAGCTGAGTTCTGGGTCTTTTCATTTTTCATCCTCTTCCAGGGCTTTTAACTACCACTCATGAGCCCAGGACTCCAAAACAGATTTCTACCTTAGGACACTTGCCTTTGCTTCAGGTCCATATTTCCAAGTGGATATGCCACAGGACTTCAATCTTAGCATATGCAAAGCATATTATCTTCTTCCCTCAAACCAGCTCCTACTCATTTTGGTTAACGGCATCAGAAATCTTGGAATCATTGAAAGGTTAAACCTAAAAATCATCCTAGACAACCCTCATCACCCCTATTTCCAAATCCTGTCCTTTCTACCTCCTACATGACTCTCTAATCTAGTCCCTCCTCTCTATTCTCACTCCCAGCATCTGAATTTGGGTTTTCCTAAAGATTTAGTAAACTAAATTCCTCAAATTAGGCCCCTTTCCTCTCTTTTTTATCCCCCGCTTCCTCACCCTTATCCTGTTTTTAGACGGTTTGTTCTAAAACATTCATCAAACTGTGTCACGTCCTTGTATAAAATCCTTTATTGGGATTCCTAATACCTTCATAACAAAGTTCAGACTCTTTAGAATGTGAAATACAGTCTGTAATAATCTGATATTTCTTTATCTTCCCCAGAATATCTCTAGTATCTCCTCAAATGTTCCTTTTTCTTCAGCCCTGCTGGACTAGCTTGAGCTGTCAAATCTTCCCAAGCCCTCTCATTCATATCTGTCATCTCTACCTGAAGTTTTCTTCCTCCTTCCCTACTCCTCACCAGACCAATACTTCTAAGTGAAGCCAATCGTTTCCATTTTATTTTGGTGTGGAATCTGCCAGAATGATGTTTTTAAATGCGAAATGATATTTCTTTCCTAAAGTGATTGGTCTGTCATGCAAATTTCTTTCCTAGATCTGATTTTGTTCAGTCTTCTGTTTCATGTGAGATAGTGCTATAAAGAATAAAGGCAAAAAGATCAGACTAACGTCAGACACATAAGTAAACTGATAATTCACTTCTAGCTGTGGGATGTGTGGAATACTATGTTTACCTTTTTTTTCTTCCTCTCATTTTAGTGAGTTTTATTCTAATCACTGATTTTGAGCTATCAATTTATTATCTGTGAGAATTGAGTTGAATTCCTTTGCTATTTCTAGCTCCAAATTAAAACCTAGAGCCTCTCTTCTATCACCCCACCCCCTGAAAGTATGACTTACATGATGTTTTTAAAATGTAACCACTCATTTTTATAATCCCCACACTATGCTTTGCTAGGGCAATTGAGGACTCTATAATAATTCAAACATGATTTTTTTGATAAGGTTATCAGTACCAATACCTCTTCAATACTCGTATGAATTGTGTAAGCTTGACAATTTCTGTAGAAGGGGCCAACTCAAAGCTTGTTCTCTGGTGTCCAGATCTTTCCTAAAGCAGCCCCACTCACTGCTCTCACACTGTGTGACAAGGTGTGCTCTGCCTTCTAACACCCTCCTTCAGGAAACAAGCCTGAAGGGGAGGACAGAGGGAAAAGCAATTTAAGGATGTAATAAACTTTTAGATAATTTAGAAACCATCCAATAAGGTCACAAGCAGATTTCTGTAAGCAGTTTTAAAACAAAACTTTTGCAGTTTTTCTAAGAAAAATATGCCCATCTCTTTCTATTTCTAAAAAAAAAAAAGAAGCAGTAGCATGAAGGGAGTTACTGAATCAAGAATAAAAAGGAAAAATATATTTGAGACTTAGCTAATTAATGAAATGTTTAATCTCAGTATAGAAATGATCCCATGCTGTGCATTCCACAAAATCCAGACTTGTGTGCTATTTGGGCTCGATTACGTATTCAAATTCATTCAGATTTAACTGAGAAATCACTTACTCACGCATGAAAACATGGACCACCCTTTTAACATTTTCAAGTGAGGTTGTCAGCTCCATTTTACCCTATGTGAAATGTATGTGCTCAGATGATTTGGTTTGTAAATCATCTATATTCCTGTAATTGATTGGAGCCAAGTAAAATGGAACCGTGAGCAGTCATCTGAGCTCAGTCGAATTTGGTGACAGCTTTATGAAATGGAAAATGTAAAGGTGGAGATAATAGCACAGATGTGAAGAAACTAAACATAAAACAATAATTTTTCTTTAAAAGTTCTAAAATTCATTTGAAGGAAATATTGGAGTTTTATTGTCACAGTCTAAATAAAAGGACTATGCGGCCTAAGAAAAAAATTCAAAAAGGGACAAGAGTTGTTTGCTTGAGATGTTCTTTGTAGTTTTATCTATAAGAATTAAAAAAAAAAAATTGAAGGCATCCTAACTGGCAAGTTTAGAGGGGATTCGAATAGTATATTATGGTACATAAATGAGACAGAATGTTATTGAACTACCAAAAAAGGATGAAACATAATGATACTAAATAATATTTAGTAATGGAAAAAACCAGAATGCAAATTGAAGCTGTGTTTTGATTTCAGTTGTGTTGAATTATGTGGCTTTGTAATTATGTGTATTTGGAAGATGGGAATGTGGAATTTCCCCTTTTATTTCCTTTATTGCAGTAAAAAAAATCATTTGTGCATTAAATAAAAATTAGGCAATAAAGATAACAGCACCATTCCTAACATAAAAATATTACACAACTGTTTTCCGTTTTTTCTGGTTCTGCTTCTGTTGAACTTGATTCTTATAAAGATGGTGAGCTTGACTTCAGTGATTTTGTTGTTCACTAGATAGTCCCAGGATAACTGCATTTTACTGCTGAAACACCATCTGGACTTTGTTCAAAATCCTCCTTAGCATGAATTGCGGTTGGCTAATGTCTCTCCCTGTATAAACACCATAAATTATCTACTCTCAATAGGGACCTCTATCACTTTATAATTTAGGTTATTTCAACCTTTCAAGACACAGCTACAAGAACTTCTCAATATCTCACACTATTTTTTGGTTACACTTAGTATGTTTTTTACAGAAGCTTTATATTGAGAGGTTTTTTTTTTTTTAACATGCTCAGATTCAGGTATTATATATTTATGTATTAGGTACTTCCCATCTTTAAAAGTTGGAAATTATTTTAAAACACAATCAGACAAACCCAAAATATGTGGGACACATTTAGAATAAGAGTAGCAAGGAACCATTTCAGCGTTTTCTCTTACTTTAGCTGACAGAGGTGTGGAAGTATTTTAATTTTCTCATCCAACCGTCTCACGTTCCTTCCTGTGATGGTTTTGTTCCTTGTCATCCCGGGAGGTTCCTGCTCCTCAAGCAGCCAGCAGCTGTTGGAGGTGATAAGGATGTGATAATAATCACCTCGACGTGATTCTTTGTGTTGACAAAAGGCAAACACTCCAGCCCCAAGAGATAGGGAAGAGAGATTGACCTCCCGTCCCTTAACTGGAGAAACTAGAAAGAAGACTTCACTTTGAATCTTCAGAAACACAGTGGCTGCCTTTTCATCTCTTTTGGGCTGATAGGTCTGCCTTTGCCTTTCTCCACCTACCACATTTATTTTGTCCCACAGATACAATGAATCACCTTGTGGGTGCTCAGTAGGGACATTGTCATTTTGACCCCGGAAGAGCATTAAACCCATCCCCACTGCCCTGCTTTCTGGGTGTGGTAGTGACCTAACAGCTTATTAGATTCCGGCATTATGTTCACTTTGGAAGAACTGAGAGACTATTCTAGCAGTCATGGAACAGCCCACCTAAATCTGAGATAAAATACAGACAGGAGGGTTTTGAAGTGATTGCGTTCTTCTTAAGTAATTATGCCAGAACTGGAGCACACAAGTGGGCCTGATGGAATTCCGGTCTTTGCAATTGGCCTCCTATAACACCCCAGTGAGTAATCCATGGGGCAACGTCACAGACAGACAGCAGTGGATTGCTAAAAGGGGTACAATGAAGCATCAAGATGCGCCATCCTTATCTACCCACTGAAGTGACCCATTCAGTTGTATTCTCTCCAAAACAGGGTGTCCCAGGGTGAGCCCTTCAGGAGCCAAGTAACCCAACTATGAAGACCAAGTAAGGGAAGGTGGGAGTAGGGAAAAGGAATATTGTGCGCCTGCTCTGTACCATGCACTGGGCTAGGTGTTTTACATATGCTCATCCTCAGAGGAACCCCGTGAGTGACACTGTCACCCTTGTTTTCCAGATGGGGAAGCCACAGCTCATAATGGTAAATTGTGGAGATTATAATTGAACTTCATCGGAATCCATGGCCATCATTCTACCACGTGCTGTCTCTCATAGAATGTCTAAGCCTAAAATAACTTCTTGGGTTTTTGGGTTACTATATGGAGACTTGACTATAAATAGGCAGAGTGGGAGAGGAACCGATGGGGTGGCAGTCAGAGGATTTCAGGGTGACAGTGGGAAAGAGCAGCCACTGTGCTGTTTTTAGATATTGGATGTTTACTAGAGAAATGGTGATCGCTAACAGTATGCCTTTATATTTAAAACTTCCAAAGAGCTTTCCCCTCCATTTTATCTGCCAAACTTCACCATTTACATTGAGGCCACAGCTGGCCCAACTAGACATTTTTTGAACTACAAGGATGAGGACGTGCTTTCAGGAGGGCTGAACTTGGAGTAGAGAATCTTATACTCAGGGTAGAATAAGACCCTGAGAGTAGGGAGTACAAGTCAAGTCAAAGTCCATAGGAAGAGGTCAAAGGTCACATCCAGGGAGACCACGTATAAACATCAAGCCCACAGTGCCAAAGGTAGGATTGAGGGCAGGGTCAGAGATCAAGAGTTTGAGACCAGACGGGGATGAGATTGGAGCAAAGGCAGGCCAAGGGCAAGCGGGTTAAGACTGAGGGCTGGAGGTGAGGCTTAGAATGAGTTCTTAGAACTGTAGTGGAGGTCTGCACTTGTGTTCCTGGAGGTGGGCTCATAGTGTGTGGATGGGTAGTGCTGGCTTAAAGGTGAAAGCACTGTTAACACTGGCGTTATATTTGCAGGATGATAGGATATATAATACTATCTGTAGTTGTCAAATGAGAAAGCTGAGACCAAGTGAGATTGCCTACAGCTACTCACACATCACGGGAGTGATGGAGCAGGGGATTGGACTTATACGAAAGGCAAAGAAGAAGTGAACACACCAGCACTATTCATGGGAGTGGGACAGAAACAGGCAGAACCCGGGCACACCAACTGCAGCTGTCCGGCTGACAGCCCAGCAGGTGAACACAAGGGTGGAGAGACAACACTCAGTCCACAAACTCAAATGTACATGAAAGGCTACCTTTATTATTTTTAAAGAATAAGAGTATTTAAAATTTTTCTGTGATGATCTTCTGCCCCATGACAAACATCTCAGTCAATTCAGGGAAAACACCCTTTCTCCCAGAGTTGTATCAAATTGCAGGTGGTGTGATAGTACCTGGGCCCACGGAAGGAGAAGTGTGGGGCTGGGAATCTGCGGCAGGTCTGTCTTTCTACAATGGCACCTGCTGACTTATCCTCAGCCCGGTCTGTTCTCCAGAGTTGGTCCCTTGATTTCTGCAGGGCTATTTCTTATTCCCAAGTACAAGGTTCCTGCAGCTGCCACCCATGTCCTCAGAGGTCATGGACTCATTTGCTGTCATACTGGGGTGAATCTTGGGGGTGGTGTTGGTGGGGATCTCTGGTCTCAGGTACAAAAGAATTGTTCTCTTGTTGGAAAACTCACCCTTGCTCCTTTCATTAATTCCACAAATCTCAGTCCCCCACTCCATCCCACCACTGATATGGACAATTAGCTCTTCCTCAATCTAATGTGAATTGCAGGCAATGTTGCCCCTAAGTCCTCTTGCATGGAAATTCTGGAGCTGCCCTTGCTGGCTCCCCTAATAAAGCAACAAGACTTCATGGGGTGCTGGGCAAGATGCAGAATGCAGTGAGTTTCTCTGGATCATCCTGCCCAGTGCTTATCTAGCTGCCTTCACTTTCCTTAGCGACCAAAAAAGATTGCCAAGTATCTAAATGACAAGGTATGATTCTGGCTCCTTCACCAGAAATTATAGCTAAGGCCAGGTCGGTCTGACGCGAAGAGAAGTCAATTGCTGGTGGCTGACCTCATCTCTGGCTGATATTCTTTTGTAAAACATGAATAACCTTACATGTTTTAGGAACATTTGATGAATGCTGATAGAATATTCTGCTAATATTCATCTATTAAAGATACTCTTCTTTTTATTCTAATAACTACATGAATATTTTTACAGTTGATTGATTAGAATAGTTTTTCTCTAATTTGCACTGTTCTTTTTGTTTATGTTCTAGTGTCATATTCCAATGTAGTGGTGTGAGGGGTGAATGTTATAGAATTTCTGGCATGAGACTGTGAATCATTTAAGCTAATTGTGTTGCTATAAAATTTAACTTATTCCAGAGATAATACTATCACATAAGTAAGTGGAGCCTTTATAGGCTGTTGCATTTTTCTTTCTTTTTTTAAAATTTTTAATTTAATTTATTTTTTTATACAGCAGGGTTTTGTTAGTTTATCTATTTTATGCATATTAGTGTATATATGCTGCCTTTTTCTTCATCCACAAATAGAGAGGCTGTGGGTACCGTGAAATGGAATTGGACCAGACAGATTGGGTTTGAATCCTGGCTCTGTAGTAATGTGTCATTTTGAGTCAGTCACTTAAATTCTCTGAGTCTTAGTTTCTTCCTCTGCAAAATGGGTCAAAGTACCTGCTTTGTGAGGACTGTCACACCTGTTCCAATGTATCCTGCCACACCCTCTTCAGCTACTTAGCAGCTATTTACAGATACATTATGTTTAATAAAAATTGAAAATACAATAATAAGGTCAAGAGATGTTATTAAAGCAGAAAGACCTTTTCATTACTTCGGCTGAGGCTACAGGGGTAGCAGAAAGAGTGCAGGTGTCAGAAGACCTGGTTTCAAATCTTGCCTCTGTTATTTCTGAGCTATTGGCAAATAATTTCTCTGAGCCTTGGTTGTGCTTTCTGCAATGTCTTAAGAGAACTTTGTTTCCTTTCAAGCTATAGCTGGGTAACAGAAACATTTGGCTTCAACTCCTGCCTCTGTTATTTCTGAGCTATTGGCAAATAATTTCTCTGAGCCTTGGTTGTAAAAAAAAAAAAAGAAAAAAAGGAATAGTAACTCTAATTCAAAGAGTTGTAGGATCCTAAATGAAATAACACACATGAACAATTAGAATGATGCTTGACCTTTATTAAGTGTGCAATAAATGTTTGTTGTTGAATCAAAACACTAAGCTTTTTGAGAGTTAATTATTTGAATTGAATTTCCATAGAGATAGCTTTGTATTAGGGAACACCCCATAGTTTGTTCTAAGTACATATATCCAAAAATATGACACTAGAAAATAACCTTTCATAGACTAGCTTTTTCTCCCACAAAAATTAATGCTGATAACAATTCATTTACATACAGAGAATCCCTATGATAATGTATCCCATGTTAATACACATTTGGCTTTGAGGCAACTGGTAATGGGGTCTTATTCTCCACAGCAGCCTTATCCTGATCAGTCCTTTAATCTTGCAATAATGACACTAAAGTTTAAATGATTGGATTTTTTTCAGACCCCATTTATAGTGTTATGGCAAAGTTAACAACAATTCTATCCCTGTAGCACCACTGTTATGTTTGCTTAAATATGTTCGTGGGCTGTATTAGTTGTTACTATATTGCAGAAGAGGAAATTGAGCAGATAAATGGTCATCATTTGAGGCAAGAAGGGATGACAGCAGAAGTGGATAGGGCCTAATTGAGGAAAATTTTGAGACAGTTTGTCTTCAATGCTCTCCTACTTACCCTCCTTCATTGCTAACAGTATTGTTTCTTTGTTTCAGTTTCCAATTGTTCATGGTTAATGTATAGAAATACAATTGATTTTTACATTGACCCCATGGGAACTTACTAAATTTCATTTATTAGTTTTAGTACATTTTTGGCAATTTCTTTAGAATTTCCTACCTAGACAACCAAGTCATCTGCAAATGCAGAAAAAGAAATAAAGTTTTAATGATGGAATTTCAGACATAAAAGAAACATCGGGAAGGTGCCTCACAGGTATGATTTGCGAAAGTAGATACTATAATCTGTGCATGAACCTGACTTCAGACCTTGTGGAAAAAACAAAAACAAAAGCAAAACCCTTAAATCCCCTTCCACAGATGAGTGTCCTAAATCTTAATTGTAGGGCTTCTCTGGACTTATCCTTAATCAGCATAATTTGTGCTAAAGGTTAAATTAAATGCAGCCATTTAGTGACTTCTCAAGGGGACTGAAATAATTAAGATTTGAATTAAACTTTTAAGCAAAGGGACTACAATCACATCCTGAAGAGGTGCAGGAAAATCATGATGTTACCGTCATTCTTGCAAGTCAATCGGATTAAGCCTGAACAACTGTAATTAAGAAGCAGATACAAATATATTACTTATCAATTATATTCTCCTCTTTCAAGGTTAAAATAAAAATAACTTTATGGTTAAATATTTGTTGATAAAGGTTCACAATATTTTACTCATTTAATTTTGAATATCATCCAGCTCTCTCTCATTCTTGCCAGCTCTGGCCATTTCATCATGTTTGTGGTTAATTTATATTCTACTGAAGGAATAACTTCCAGAAGAATATGCTTGTCTGGTTAAAAGCTATGGAGTATTAAAGACCATAAGTCTTTCAAAATTTCAGAAGGTTGCTGAACCTTTTTAATCAGAGAATATACTCATAATGCTTTTATGGATAGTTCATTTTTAAATAATGCTAATCTTACATTATATGGATGTTGACTTCTCTCAAATGCATATAGAGCTTTAAAATGTGCATCGCTTTTTTAAATGGTCAGTTTTATTCTCCCTAAAGGTTGATGTACTCAAAATAGATTTTTTTCCCTCTGAGACTGCATTCCAGTCTATATGTAAATTGAAACACACTCAGATTAAATTAAAATAGCTGTGAATTATTGGACAGTTGCCTCACATGAAGTCTTTTCTTATTTAACCTTTCTACATGAAAGAGAGAATCTATATTTGGTGTCTACTGAACCTGTTTGACATTCCAAGGATGTCAGAATCCTGAAGAATACATCTTAGCTGGTCTGGGTAATGCTTTTGTTGCATAAAAGAACTAAGCTGGAGAGGGATTTGTGATTTTTCAATTCTAGAAATAGTATGATGAAAAAACTAATGATCCCACACAGAGTTCAGTGTTTGTGCAATGTTTATTCAGCCAAACAGAGAGCTGTTTTTCTCTGCTATTAATCTTCAGCTTTTCTTAGACTCTGGCATAAAGTATTGGTGGAAAGCAATGTTTTAGTAGCCTGTTACATTTCATTAAATAAATGTGAGCATATGAGTGAATCACACAACTCTTTTTGAAGTCAAGCACATTTCTAAACCTAAGAATTTAACTCTTTAATTTGTATTCATTTTTACTTTATAGAAAATTATATACTTTCACCCCTTCTCCATTTTACCTTGCAAAATAGTGAGAATAATTTAATATTAAATCCAAAAATCTTTTCATAGGATCATTTAAAATGTCCCAAAGTAAAAAAAGATCTTTGTGTGCGTGAATGACACATATTATGCATTCCATTAAATTTGTCTTTACTTTTTCTCCAAGTCACTCTGAACGTGTCTTATGAACACATTCGGAATGACTTGATCCAATAAGAATTCAAATTCCATTGCATGTTTTCCTCAAATCTCTTTAGTCGTTGCATTTTCCCAGTAACATGCCAACCTGATGAGATTACCATGTTAGCTTCCTAGAATCACTTATGCATCCTTTTGTGAAATAGTTTTGGATCAGTTGTTGTAAAAGCCTAAGTATGGTGGCAAAGAATATAGCTGAAGTAGGTGAGAGAGGCAGAGAGGGTAGGGAGGGAGAGGATCTTCTGGAATCTTAATGAAGTTTAACCAAATTGCAAATCTTACTTGGCATTTATTGACCACTTACTACACACTAGGCACTGCGAACATTGTCTTCCGTAATTTGTCTCACTTAATAACGAATTCCTATGAAGTAAGCAGTCTCTTAATGCCCTCTGTAAGGTGAAGAAATCAAGGACTACAGAAATTAAGTGGTTTTTCCAAGGTTACCCAACTAATAAATAGCAGAAATGTGACATGAACTAAGGTTTGCCTGGTTCCGATGTGTATGGCAAATCCATATTGCCACCACCTCGGTTAGGAGCATGAATTTTCGAAAGGGCTTGTTTTCTTCTGAAGTTACTCAGAATGAGGCCAAGGCTGGTGTTTTGGGTTTTATGTTCCTTTGGCAACTTGCAGCCAGACCCTCACTTCCCCCCAAAACAACTTTGAAATCTTATTCTAAGTTTTTTTTTTGCAAATTTCTTTGTAAATAAAAAATGCAATGGAAACAGAGAGGTATTAAGTTCAAGCCAGCATGAAATCTGCCCTATGTTAGCCCGCCAGACCCTGCTGATGGCCCCAGAGGGGCTTGTTTGAGTCAGGACAGCATTGTGAGAAGGATCTGGAAACTGTGCTGAGCTCTCCCAGCCGAGCCCCACCCTGGTGCCTGCAGACACCCTGCTTTGACCGTGGCTGCATCTCATTACCGGAGCAAGGATCAACTTCCCAGCACTTTGTCTTTTACAAACTGGATTAGCTGTGGTTAAAGATGTAGAAATTTTATTTAAAATAGGAAAATCTATGATAGTGTGATCTCACTCTTGTTCTCCCATCCCTCCTTCTTATCCTTATCCCCAGATTTATGGCCATCCCTGATCTTTTGTTTCAGAAAGGACAAAATGTTTTGCGCCCTGATTTCAACTGCATTTGATTTAATAAATAATGACTTCTGTGTAACAGAAGGTATCAGAAGGGGCTGCCCAGTGCCCCCTCTTTCTAAACCTGGCTTATAACTGGAGTCCCAGTACAGCACTGAAGAAAAGGATGCCAGCAGTATTTTCTTCCGCCCAGAGTTAGCAGCTCTTGTATAATATTTACAAAGCATTTTGTCCTTTTATGTAGGGAGATGCTATATGGCAGTTAAATTTTCTCTAAGATAATTATACTCCAGCTGCTGAAACTTTTTACTTCTTTTAAAGTATTCCAGTTGCGTTAAGTATTCTTTCTTCTAATATTGTTCTATTGAGCTCTAAAGCCACCAAGTCTTGTTTAGAAGCGGTGGTTGAGGAAGAGGGCCTTCTGGTTGAGCCAATATCCTGATTAATTTAGATTTAATGTGAAAGTCCTTTTGGTTAAGTCTTAGAACAACATTTAAAAAATGATTTGTAAACGTAGCAAATGGCATGTTACCCGATCGTTGATGGCTGACACATACTCAGGATCTGAGTTCATTATCTGAATGCAGGTCCTGGACAGAACTCTGCAAAGCGGCCGCTGGTGGGCCCTCCACTCATCCTCTCTGAGTCCTTTCTTACTTGGGTTCAAATCCCAGTTTCTTTAGGTACTATTTGATCTTGGGCAAGTTCTTTATTTTCTCTGAGCCTCAGTCTTATCATCTGTATAAAGAATAGTAACTACCTCAAAGGGAGGCTGTGAAGACTAAATAAGTTAATTCATATCAATGTCTTAGCACAACGCCTGGTCTGGCGAGTGCAAGTGCTAAGTCTTAGCCGTCATTAACACACCTTCTTTAACTTTTAGTGTTTTCTGATCTCAACACCTACTTTGAAAATTGCTTTCCTTTAGGTAAATACCACATAGATAGTTTTCTTGCCATTTGCCTCTTTCTTTGGAAAAGAGAATTTAGTTGTAGCGGAGGGAAAACTACTGCAGCCGACTGGCTCTGGATTGCGGGGGCACATAAAATGTTTTGTGTAATTTAACAGATGTAATAGTTATTTTATAGAGAGTAAAAATAACTTGGTGAAGTTTGATGAATGCATATGTAAACGTAAGACTGCTTGATTGACTCAAGAAGACGAATTTCAAATTCCTATTTTTTGGATTAACAAAATTCTTTAGTAATCTGCCTTGTTACTTGGATGGCTTTCCACAATGAAGTGGCTGATGACAAAAGTTTGCACCTAATTAGACCCCCTGTTTGTCCCTCTTTTCCTTCTCTCCTGCTCTTCCTTCCCCTAGATGGGCATGACAAAGGGAAATAGGAAAAAGCTTGTTTGTTCACTCTCTCGTCCCTCTCTTTGACTATACTCTCCATGGTGGAAGGTCGGTGAACAAAGGTCACCATCCAGGGCCCCTACATTAAACGCTGTGACCTCACTGCCAAATCACTTTTCCAGAAAGTGTCGCCAGATCAAGTGTCACTTTTATGAACTTTTGGTCTGGCAAACCTGATGTTGTGTGTCACCGCCTTCTTGGCTAAAATGTGTGCTCTTTAAAAGCAAACACAATGGATGGATACAAGTTTGTTTCCAGCCTCATTTCAAGAACTTTCTTTACTTCTTTCTTAAAAATTGAAAGTATATTTGAAATACAGTACTACAGCAGGAACCTAGAATTTACAGGTTAATGCCTTATTAGCATACTATATCTAAATATTATATTATATCTAAAACAAGTTTACAATTAATGAAACATTCATTGTAATGAACTCATTTAGGAAGTGTGTTTGAATTTCATTGATTGGAAGACATCTGCAATTTGATCAAAGAGTTGATTCGTATAAACATCATGTGTATGTTTTGCTCATTTAAACCAGCTTTCATTGCTTCGAAAGTGTTTGCTTTAACCTTATTAAATACACAATAGTATATTGCTTACAATTTTGGCTTCACTAAAATGAATAAATATATTTTACATTTAACTTTTGAAACATTTATTTTTTTTGAATGTTTATTTCTTTATGTTTTAATTAATAGTTTAAAATACTCTTCCATCCTTTAACTTCCAAAGCTAATTCATTAATAATAAAACAAATCACCTCCTCTCCCTGCCCCGCTCAAAATCAAACCAGGCATTAAAGCATTTTTTAGTTGTTAATATACACATAGATCTCATGATTTACTTTCCATTTGCATTTATGGAAGAGAAAGACATTCACACTCTTAATTTTTTTTAAATCATTAGAGTTATCATGTGAAAACTGGTATCTATGTGCATTTTATACATTCTTATAATTACTATTTTGTTCAATGCTACAATTATCCTTAAGTAGACTGAATATATATGCTTCTCATCTGCAAATTATATCATTTTAAAAGAAATATTTACACAAAATGTAATAATTTTTGACATTGGGATTACAACTACTTATTAATACTTTTTAAATGTACACTCTCGTCAAGTCTATTGATTTCTTCTGAGTGCATTTAAGTGATTGCCTACATTTTAAACTAACCAAATTAATTAAAAATTTTCAGTAGTTATATTCCCAAACAACTAACTCCAATTTAGAAACAATAACAAAAATCCTGTATATTTATATTATGTTTAAAACAACAGTTGAGAACTCACAATATATTTGGTGATTTCAAATCAGAAAAACAGATTTTCATGATCCTGCTAGCTCTGATAGGTTCACTGAAGTTTGTTGATATTTTTATACATAACTGGCAGTTCTTATATTCTAGAAGATTACGGCCAATGGGAACGTTATTTACATGTGAGGGAAATAATGTATAGTTTACCAAAGGATCAGCAACTGTTTCCAGCAGTAGACAGGTTATGATTATTTTACAAGATGAGACACCCTTATAAATTTACTTATTGCTAGTGCTGGGCGATTAAATGTTGTAAATAGTAGTAAGAGATAGTGTGCTTTTTTTTTTTTTTTTTTCCTAGCTTGAATTCGCCAGTGCAGTGAATGAAAAACTGGAAGAATAAAACTTGAAATGACAGAACCACAGACTTACAGCAGAGGGGGAAACTCTCTAGAAACAAATCTTTCAGGCACATTGTAGCTATGCAAGTACTCAAAGGTAGTGCTGCTCTGTCCTAATTTTACAGCTTCCCACAGAAGGATATTACATAATTTATTCTTTTTAGTTACACTGATTAAGTGTTAAGAAGACTAATAATTATATATGACTTGCTTATGTCCATTTTCATTTCAGTGTGGGAGAAACTAAGTACAAAACCATCCCTGGCTCATTTAAAGAGCAACACCTCAGTGGCAAGCTCACAAGACTGTCTTTTCTACCTGGTTGTCCCAGTCTGGGCAAAGTACAGCAATCTCCCCATAAGACTACTTTTGGAGGAGTGAAAATCCATCACTTTCTTCCAACCATTACCTTCTCTTCACTCCCAACAAAATCTCCAGTAGTTGGCCATCTTTCACGGGGGCACAGCATTAAGACGAGTAAGGCAATCCAGTCTGCTAAGTTCACTCAGTAGCTGTCTCCAACTAGCTCCCCATGTCCCCACCTAGTACACAGATGTCAAATTTGACCCGCTAACAATGCTCAGGTTTGAGACCAGGCATTGAATAGTTGAATCCATAGAGTTAAATTTGGAAATGTGAAGGGACTTCACTCTTGCCTCTGAGCAACTTATTTTTAAATACAAATAACCCTGGATGGGATGACAAGTTGAACTGTTGTAGGTCATCTTTTCTTTACCTGCAAAGGTATTTATTAGATTTCTTTCTTCCACGTCCTATTGCTTAAGGTGGAGTTTCTGAGATAAACTGTCAGATAATTTGAAACCTGTGGGTGGTACTGGATGGGGATGATCTATCTTGAAGGGGTCTTGAGCTGGGTAACATGAGTGGTTGGAGAAATAGCAGGAGGGGATCATAGTGGCCAGAAGAACCAGAGTTTCTAGAGCGCTTACCAGGTGCCAGGTACGGTCCTAAGGCCTTTTATATATAGTGATTCATTTAATTCTCATAAAAGTATGATGAAGTAGATTCTACAATTATCCCCCCTTCTGCAGACAATAAAAGGTCCCAGTAAACGACACAGTAAATGACAGCGTGGGAATTTGAACCCAGCCAGCCTAGCTCTAGAGCTTAAGCAATACTGTCTATTCACCTGGTTCCATATGGAGAACAGTAAAGACCTGGGGGTGAGAACCTGTGAGGGGAAAAGAGCCCAGAAAAGGAGTGTAGGAGCCCCACCAGCTACCTCACAAACTTCAGTTTTGCTTCAGATCAGTTTTACAATCTGTTCAGGGAAGGAGATAGCTTTGATCCCATGATCTCTCCCAGAGGTAGAATCTGTGTTTTATCTCAGCTCTGCTAAGTCATGCTACGTTGGATAAACTTACCTTTCCTCTACATCTCAGATTAATTTACAAATAAATAAATTGGTTCTACAAAAGAAAATAAATGAGCATAGGTATTTTTAAATGTGAAGTCATCATTCTGTATGGTGGTACATGTCACTGGTTTTGATAACTTTTTTGTTTAACATGGAAACAAACAAAAAAGCAAGTAGCCCAAATAAAACAACTCTAAATAAAAATCACTTGGAGAATAAAATGGTAAAAGGCCTTTAAAAATAGGCAAACTTTCATTTTTATTGTATACATAGATCTTATCTCCAATGCAAGGTGAAAAGTTCGTGAAATTGTCTAGGTGATTCCTAAGGAAAGATTACTTGTGTCCATATGCCCTGACAAGGGGAAGAACAGTTAGTCTTCTCTACCATGTAGGTAGGTTTCTGTGACTGACTGATTGATTGATTGATTGATTTTTGTCCTTAAATCCATTGTCCTCCTAAATCCATAGGAAAATTTGTCATGAGTATATAAGTCAACTGTGGTATCTGGAAAATTGCTTTTCTTTTTTAAATTGAAAGACATTTGGTGAATTCTCTGTTCTAAAATTGGCAGTTTGGGCAGGAACATTCTGGGATTGATTCTGGAATCATGCTTCAGTTGTATCTACCTTCACTTTGCCAGTAGACATTGGTCACTCTCCATCAGCCTGGTGCTGTGTTTTGGAACTTGGAACTTCCCATCATTGGGGGTCATTACCACACACTGCTCAGGAAAATTAACTGTGGAGCTGTTGGTAGTTTCCAGGAAAGCCATTCTTCTCAGTTTCCTGCTCTAAATCAATAAACGGGTCTGTTATTACTCAGGCCCCTGGGCAAATATATCTATGATGAGGTCCAGCCTGGGGGATAAGGAAATTGGGAAATAGGGTTCGGCCCAGGGGAGTGGATAGTTTTTAGAGTCATGTGAAATGATCAGCCAAATCATCTCAAATATTGCTTTCATTTTAAAGTTTAAGGTAGCATAAATTGTTTCAGAAGGGTCAGGGTTTTTTGATGTAACTGGAAAGTTCTTATTTAGTCCAGCTTCCCTTGAAGGAATTGGTCCCCTGCATGATGGCATGGAGGCACATGATCAAGTTAATAGTAGCACGGTGAATAGCAGGAAGCTGAATTCAGCCCATTCAGATGAGTAAAGATCTAATCAAGCGCCGTATCCGCAGAGTAAAGTGAAAAGAGCATTTGGAAAGAACCACCAATGCCAAGGTTTCCTTGCATGAAATATAGCACAAGTTCAGGCTTCTAAACTCTACATACCTCCGACCTTTGGCTCTTTTATGTCTCTATTTTTCTGGCCTGACAGACCACATGCCAGTGTGCAACCCAGAATCCCTCACCCTCGTGATTTATGGCTTACAGCTGCTTCAGTGTCTCAGCCATGGCAGCTGCTTTTCAGATGTCTTCAAACCGGAGGGAGAGTGTTAATGTGAACTTGAGTGGCTGCAGAAGAGAAGAAAAGTTGATGAAAAAATCATCTGAATTCAGCCCCAAAGCTTTCCATTGATCTTTGCCTTCGGGGCCAAGCAAAATGTTTGGTTTACTTCATAAGCTAATTAGGTGTGTGAAAGGCTACTTGGCATCTGCTATTGACTGAACCCAACAAAAGTGATCACCAGGCTGGGTAATCAATAAGGGATCAATAACAAGCGTGTGATTGGATTAGCCATTTGATCAATGCTGTGTGCTAATATATTAACAAGCAAATTACAGAGCAGCCCTTAAGAGCAGAATGCTGACTCTGATTGCATTACAAACTAGTGAGATCTAATGATCCGCCAAGTGCAAGGGGTTAGTTATACAAATCAAGATCTGAAGGTATTTTTTTTCCTTGAAGATTTCTTCCCCCGCCAAAGAAAATGCTTTCTTAAGTGAGATTCAAATTAAATTACAATTAGCAAGCAGTTGCACTGGGACACCCAATTTCCAAGCAAGTATCATTCATGAGGAAGACGGCTTGGGAAGTCCAGAAAAAATAGCCTAGAGAACTTTTAGGAAAACCCAGGTAAATTTCAGAAAGGGCAAACACAAAGAATGCCAGAATAGTCACTAATATTTCTCCAGTAAAATTTTGGTAAATGGATTCCTAGTTTGGATGTATAGAGCGCTTTCATGACAGAATCTAATGGTGCTTGATCTTTATCAGAACCATAGATGTCTTCCCAACTTACATTTTTGTTTTAAGGTAAGCTACTATCTTAACTAACTCAGCCTCAGAATGGGTCAGTAATGAGAGATATCTGTGTGCGTGTGTGCATGTGTGTGCATGTGTGTGCATGTGTGCATGTACCAAATGCACAGCGTGAAGGATTGTGGCCAACAGCAGAAGTGCACTTTCAAAAAAGAAAAAGAGAGAGAAAATTACATGACATAGGACGTGGAGGACTGAAGGAAATGACTTCCACTTCCTAACCCTTCAGAACTTATTTCTATTCCATGATTCTGTAAGTGACCTCACAAGAGGAAAAAGCCACAAAGCAGAGCTTTTCTCCTCCCTGCTTTCCCCATGATTAGGTGAACCATTTATTCAATTGACTGTGCTCTTTCTGATGTGAGCAAGACTTGGCTCACTGTGCTCTTTCTGATGTGAGCAAGACTTGGCTCACTTTCTCTGAATCCTTTTCCTTCTAAGAAATCTTTTTTTCCCCTTTGCCTGAGGGAAGCTGAACCGATTAGTCTGAATTCTCCAGCGTTATTTGCAGACTCGAAAGGTCTCCCAGGGCCCGGATGCAGAGTGGCAGCCGAGCCTTTGGTGAGGTGAGGCAGACGGCAGCTGACAAAACAGGCGGCCTGGCCCAGGGAGCTGGGGGCCGGGAGGGGAGAGGCTGTCAATCAGCATAAAAGAAGCACAGGCAGGGGATGTAATATCTGATGGAGCCCTGTCAGTGCCAAGGTGAACCAAGGTTGATTTACCTGAGGCTGAAACGCCTAGGACCTCAGGGGTGCTGTAGGCAGATTTTCCCACTTGCCCTGCATTTGGTGATTTCCTATGTTCGTTTCTGTACCCAAGTTCAATGCCATCAAGAATACATAATGATGTTTCTATGAGAACTATTGTTCCTTTTGAATAAATCTGCTGATAGTCAATGATCACAGTGATGACAGTCCTCTCAGACCCATTCCTCTGTGGTGGTGCCTCGTGTGACAAGCCCTGTCTGTGTTTTTAAGTACCTTTTTTCTGTGCCTACCAAAGCATAACGTACAGGAAGCTAGCAATATACAGTGGAAGGGCTTAACTCCATTTAAATATGGCAGTACATGAAACTATGAAGTCATCACATTTATTCTTGGTAGAATCTACCCACCACTTTACAATTGGTGAGATTTTGTAAATAAATGACAAATCTTTGGGATCTCATGCAGCCTAAACTACAGTGGCACATGGTGTAATGATATAATAGTCTATGCTACAAGATTAATTCTTTCAGTCATCAGTGATTACATTCATGGTAAGAAGCAATGTACTTTGAACCTGCCGTAAAAGCCGCTCTAATTAATCACATGTTCACCAAAAACCTTAAACAGAGTTAAAGAATATTCTGCATCTTATAAATGTAAGACAGGTGACTATAGTGCTATAAAACCCTTATTGCGATGTTACTGGTTAATGCCTCTGCCATGATTCTACTCTCCTTCTGTAGTGTTATTAATTTGAAGCTTTAAATAATGTCATAAATATTTCTCCAAGAAGAACCAGCTGTGTGGCTCTAGGTGATAATGATTATAATTATTTAAGATAGAAAGCATTGGAGGACAAGGCTCTTGCTTGTCACTGTGTCTGATTCCGTAATATGCTCTTTTGCAGGAAGAACTGAGAATGAAGGGAGAATGACTACAGGCAAAAAAGAAATTTGCCAATGGTCAATAATTCATTTGGGAATTTGTGATTGTTTTGCTTGGGGAAGAAAACAACATCTTAAGTGACTTGATAAATGTAATCATTAGAATCTCTTATAACCTGAACATCATCTAAAGTATATATATCTTCTAAGTGATACTTTTTTTTAAAATAAAAATATCTGTTTTCTAAACTGTTTCACTTTACCTCTTCCTTGTTAGGTTTAATGACAGTGAATACTGAAGATTTAATGTGATATTTCTCATCAGTTTGAAGATAGTTAGGTTTCAGAATCTGTTTCCTTTGGCTTTAGCTAAACCTTATACAGCCTGATGTGGCCCACATCAGTATGAGAATGAAAGGCATGCTCCTTTGCCTGCTTTCATCTTCATGAGAAGATTCATCTTCCCCAAAGGGCTTACGTTCTCGAAAGCTCCAGTGGGCTAGACTATGACTTGGTTCCAGTAGATAGCTCAAGTGTTATCCTGTGCAGGACTGATGATTAATCAAGACAAAAAGGTAGGAATGAGTGGTTCACTGAAGCATGTACGCATGACGTGGCTTACAGGAACGGAAGTGGCTCTGATAAGAAAAACACTACAAAATATTAATACTAGGTAGGGGTCTTCACATCCATTAGGATGGCTACTATTAAAAATATAGAAAATAAGTTGTTGGCAAGTATGTGGAGAAACTGGAACCCTTGTACACTGCTGGTGGGAATGTAAAATGGTATAGTCACTATGGAATATAGGATGATGGTTCTTCAAAAATTAAAAATAGGATTAACACGTGATCCAGCAATCCCATTTCTGGGTATAGATCCAAAGAACTGAAAGCAGAGACTTGAACAGATATTTGTACACCCATATTCATAGCAGCATTATTCACAATAGCCAAAAGGTATAAGCAACTCAGGTATCTATCGATGAATGAATGGATAAACAAAATATGGTATATAGTACAACGGGATATTATTCAGTCTTCAGAAAGGAACTCTGAGGCAGGCTGCAACATGGGCAAATCTTGAGGACATTATGCTAAGTGAAATAAGCCAATCACAAAAGACAAACATTGTATGATTCTAAATACTTATGTATGAGGTGTCCGGAGCAAATTCATAGATACAGACAGTAAAATGGTGGTGCCTGAGGCTGGGAGAAGGGGGGAAATGGGGAATTATTGTCTAATGTCTAATGGAACATGAAAAAAAGTTCTACAGATGGTGGTGATGGTTGCACAACAGTGTGAATGTTCTTATTGTCACTGAACTGTATGCTTAAAAATGGTTAAAATGGTAAATTTTATGTTATCCAGAGTTTACCACAACTTTAAAAAGTACTAGTTAAGGAGTAACCCACAGAGATATCTCTGACCTTCGTATGTCTCCTTCAGGCTTTTTGAGCAGAGGAAGGAAGCAGTCACCTGCCAAAGTGCATGTTGCGTTTTTCCTCCTTCTGGGGGTCAGGCTGGAGGAAATTATTTTTCATTCCCATTCTTCCCATGGCTGCCTGGGAGTGAGGTTTGAAGGGAATGCTGAATACGAACTTGAACTAGTCATGCTGACCTCAGTCAGCTTTCCCGAGTAAGGTTTACAGTTCACACAGGTGTACCCTGCCTACGAGAAACTTCTCTTACTGCATTGGGAGGCCACAGTAAGAGGAATTACAACTTTCACTTTTTAACCTTAATTCAGTAAATATTTACTGAGTAATTATGTGCCGGGCTCTGTGATTGGTCTCATTTTACTCAAAACCAAGCCTCACATCCTCAATAGAAGTTGTGGTTATTTCAGCCCTTGATCAATGACTATCTATGTAGGCTGCCATGATAATGGCTAACGTCTGTCTCAGGGGTTAGGGCTGTAATCCCAACAAAGCAGTGTCCTTTAAAAACATGCCATTGGTCAGTTAGTTCTGAGTTTTCTAATGTTTTTGAATCTCATTTATACTTTTTGCCATGGCCTTTTAGGGGAGCAAGAGTTTCATTAATATATGAATATTATTGAATGATTGTGATAAATACCATTTCTTTGAAGCAGATAGCATCTGCAGTTTATATAGCAGTTTTACTTACTACCCTAAACTGACCATCCTGTAGTCTTACATTTTAAGATTTATTTTTCTTAATTGTATATTTTAACCAAGACACTGAAAGCTTAAGTGTCTGTCAAAAGTCACATTCTTAAATAAACTTGGAGAAAAACTTTGTGGTGTTTTCCCTCTCAGGCTAGTAGCAGTGCTTTTTTCCACTACATTTCACTATGTACTGCATCCCTAATCTGTCTTGGACATGTCTCTGTAGAATCAGACAGAACGTGTGGATGACCCACTGAATCAATTTTTTTTCTGTAGTCTTTCCAGAGTTTGGTCTAGCCCCAGATTGAATTGGCTAAAATAAATGTTGGATCCATTCGACTTGGTTTTATGGAATCGAAAAAACCTTTAAGATATCACTTTTTTTTTTTTTGACACAACAGCATGAAATCTGGTAGGGTTATATAGTTTGAAAACCAGGGAAGAGAAATTACAAAAATATTCTCATTATCCAAAAAAGTGAATATTAATTACTGTATCACTTTCAAATAAATAATTTATAATGTTATTCATAGTAATACGTTGTTGGTAATTACAGTTTCTTAGTAAGTACAAACTTTGGTGAAACATTATATTTGAAGTATAGAATAGTATTACCTGTAAAAAAGTTAAATAAAAAACTCAAGTGATGCCCCAAAAAACAATTTGCATTTTGTTTTACTTAATTAAAGTAGGGAGAGCTATAAATTTCTTTTATAGCTTTCATGTATTAAGAATCTTTGATAATATGCCAGGATAAAGAATATATACTTCATATACAAGGTGTTATCTATCTATAAAACTTTATGTTATCCTAGCTGAGTTATGGAATTTTATATTGAAAATGTTATAAATATTACTGCTTTCCTGCTTTCCCTTCCTTCCTTCCTTCCTCCCTCCCTCCCTCCCTTCCTTCTTTTCTTGCCGTACCATGCAGCTTGTAGGATCTCAGATCCCTGACCAGGGATTGAACCCAGGCCACGGCAGTGAAAGCCCAGAATCCTAACCACTAGGCAATCAGGGAACTCCCACCACTTACTATTTCTATGCATTAGAAGGAAGAAATGATTTTTTACTCATACATTTACGTATGCATTTAGCGTTGATAGTGCAAAATGTACCCTTGGATGTACTTTCAAGCATCCTAAAACCAGCCTCTTCAGAAAAGTTAGGGATGCTTAGCATTCACCCCTAACTGCAGTCGACATGCCATCATGCACTCTGGCCATGACATTGCAAATCAGCCGTCGCCAAGGGAGAGCATCAAAAATGGGCACATTGTGGATGGCAGAGACCCAAAGGCATCTGAGTGGTGTTGTCCTCTGTAGCTGGATTCTGTTTTCACACCAAAAGGATTTTTAGTGAAATCTGGCCACCAGTGGCTTCATCCGGGCATAAAAATACAAAACTATTCACAAGGAAATGTTTGTATGCATAAAGTATATATTAACTCATGGAAACAAAAGATGCAGATAAAGGGTAAGATTAATAGCCATCAATAGATAAAGCCTATTAATATTAGTAAATACATATTTTTGCTCAAATGTATTCACCTTTAATAATTATTTCAATGTAATTTCAGTAGCTCAGCTTACTATATACTCCAGTCAATATGAAAGACAGAGTGCTCTACCAACAACCCATTTTTTAATTTGATTTAGCTTTTATTTATCTTCCTTTTTTAGTATATAAAATATATACATTTTAACATTTATATAATGTCATCAATAAAATACCGGTTTTATCTTCATTCCTGGGTATGAATACTCCTTGACTCATTTAAGGATATGAATTATACAAGCCATGGACTCTTTCTTCCCTATTACATAGGATGCTGGCTTGCTTCCTTTCATATTTGCAATCTGTATGCTGAATAAATTGGTGTGTTTCTTTCCCTTCAAGAGGCTACATATTTCATACATATGTGGCAGTTGTAGGTACATATGTCTGCTGTAGGTACAGCTTACATTCATTGCAAGTAATTACATAGAAAGGGTTATAGTGAGCATAGTGAGTTGATAAAAATGATAATGCGAGACTCTATATTTATTCATTTGCAATGATTTCCACATCAACTTCACTCAGTTTATAAATCTAAACATTAGTTCTCTTGCTGTCAGCACTTCAGACTCCACCTGGGATCAGTCAGCCAAGCTGTGCTTTCTGCCTCCTGGAATCATCATGCAAAATAAAGATTCTGCCTTTGGAATGTAGCTGACAGGTTAGTTGATGATGCACCAGACAAAAAGGAATGCAGCTTTCCTCCTCAGCTGCATAAGCTCCCTTGTTCCACGGGCTTATTTCTTTAGTAAGAAAAGCAGATGTGACTTGAGTAGCAGGGGCAAGGAGGTGGTAGGGAAA
>NW_006791304.1:1719532-1751166 GCF_000442215.2 Lipotes vexillifer | reverse complement strand
GCTATCCTTTCATAAGCACATCTCAAATTACAACACATTTTTTTGTCCTATAAAGCAGCGGTCCCCAGCCTTTTTGGCACCAGGGACCTTTTCTGTGGAAGACACTTTTTCCACAGACCGGGGGTGCGGCGGGGTGGAGGGATGGTTCAGGCAGTAATGCGAGCGTAGATGGGGGATGATGAGGAGTGGTACCAGTCCGTGGCCCCGGGGGTTGGAGACCCCTGTTATAAAGTACGTAAGTATGGTAAAATGTCCTGGTGCTCAAGAGCTAATTACGTCTGCTATCTTTATTCCTGAAAGAAAAAATTATATGGAAGTTTTGCATATTTAAATGAAGGATGCGATAACAGATTTGCCAAAGAATCAATTTTGTCCAGCTTATAATTCATTTGCTTCGGAATTTCACTTCTTCTTTTTTTTTTTTTTTTTTTTTTTTTTTTTTTTTTTTTTTTTTTTTTGCGGTACGCGGGCCTCCCACTGTTGTGGCCTCTCCCGTTGCGGAGCATAGGCTCCGGACGCGCAAGCTCAGTGGCCATGGCTCACAGGCCCAGCCGCTCCTCGGCATGTGGGATCCTCCCGGACCGGGGCACGAACCCGTGTCCCCTGCATCGGCAGGCGGACTCTCAACAACTGTGCCACCAGGGAAGCCCAATTTCACTTCTTTTTACATTAGAATTTTTTTCCTGTAACACTAATTGTGGTAGAATTTATCAAGCTGCTTCTCTTAAACAGGCTAGTCATGTGTTCTCTATCTCTGGGGGATAGAATATTAAATTCACAGATTCTTTTCTACTTGTGGCTTTGACTACCATTCATTCATACATTTCTTCTCTTCTATCATATGCTTATATTTCACAAAAATAATTATTATTAAAACATGGCATTTCTCTTTTACTAGTAAAATCTGATATCTTGAAAAAAATAACTTCAGAAGTCGAAAAATACTCAGAATTAGGTTGCTAATCACTTCTATGCCAAAGAGGCAGACTTTGTTAAACAGAAATCCAGCCTAAAGTGGATTTTGTTGGGTATCTGTAATTGTTGTGACGGATATCACGTCAGTAAGTTGATTACATACACAGCAGCTAGAAACTTACCATATCGAATTTTAGTATTTTTGCACATGAGCTTTAGCAAAGCTATGAATAGAAATGTTTTCATAAAGGAACTATCCCATTTGTATGTTTGAAGCTTACTTTTGAATCATTCTCTCTGCTGTTTCTCCATCTCCTCTTCTCTCAAGTACGAGTTAATCTGTTTATTTAGATTAGACAGCAGATCAAATAAAGTGCCAAATAAGAGTCTGAGTAGCTGAGGAGAGCTGAAAGTTACTCTGCTGTCCAAGAAGGGAAAATAGACTAATAAGAGTGATGCCTCAGCAAGATGTAATTATATTTCCTTTGGTACTTTACTTACTGTACCAAACATAAAATCATCCTGGATACTTCATATTATTCTTAAACTTAGTATAAATTTATTATTAAAGTAGTATTTACCTATGTAATTTTTACCTTGCTAATGAGAATATGTTTATAAAATTTGGTTAAATCTAAAAGAATTCTTTTTCAAGATTTCTTTCCCTCACTCAAGAAAGATGGCTTCATTTTAAAGTGGAATGAAATGTATGTCTCTAAATGTCTTATAGGGGCCTCCTGCACTTGTACTGACCCTTTGAAAAGTCAGTTCATCAAACAATTATTCTGGGCTATGTCCTGAGCTTCTAATGGAGCAAATTTAAAGAATCTAAAGCAAAGATAATACTCAGACACAGAGTCAATGGCTGTGCACTGGGAGGGGTCCACTGGCTGGGAGTTGTCATGGGTTATCTCCATTGCTGGTTTCTCATGCCATCTGGGTTCATATGACAGCACCACGGGGAGACTTTTTCATTCTTTATTTCTTTCCTTTCAAACAGCTAAGATTAGGGATATGTTTGTGGCTGCTTCTGACAAATGCACGCTGACAGAATGCAAAAACTGATCTTTCCTTGGAACCACAGCATTAATGAAAAGCAAAACAAAATAAAAACAAATCCTGACTGCTTTGCTGAAACAATTAGGGATTGGTGATGGATGGCGTGGCTTGGAACAATGCCTGGTACAAAATTTGTACTCAATAAATAAGTGTTGAATTAAGTGGAGGAATAAATGCTTAACTACAAATAACTTAAGCAACTGTTAGGAGTGGCCCTGTGATTCATATTTTATCCCCAAAGGGGCTATTTAGTCATTCAACAATTATTTACTAGGCACCCATCCCATGTAAAGCTGTAATAGCCACTCCAGGGGATACTAAAGTGGATAAATCATAATATAAAACATACTGATAACTGAATTATCATAATATTTGCGTAATTACTAATGCTAAGTGGAATGAAAACACTATGAAAGAGATCCAGATAAAGTAAGTGCAAAGATAATTGTTAGTTATTCCCTGTTGTGGCTAATGCATGTCTCCCACAGATACATTAAGGTCTATACACCCTTTAATAAAAGCTACTACTTATTTACTACCATCACGAAGTGCCTTGTAGATGCCAGGTACTTGGCTTCTATTATTTCTAATTTACTCAACAATCCAGCGAGGATTGTTAACATCATTTTTCTCATATTATAGTTGAGGAAATGAATGTTCAGAGAGAATAAGAAGGAAATTTTCTCAAAGCCACATAGCTAACCAACTCCAGATCCACAGTCTCACATAGCTGCAAGAGAAAGACCTACCTAATTCTTGCCTGTGCCTCTGCCTCTCTCCTCTTTCTACAACCCAGGCCTCTTCCTTCTTAAAGGTTCAGCCTGGCCCCTCCAACCCTGCCCAATCCCTCTCTCTAGAAAGAGGAGATTTAAGATACTCTAGAATGGCACTCTGAAACTTGGCTCCCAGTTACCTCCAATGCTTGTCTGGGAGAATGAGAGACTTCTGGCTTTCTCCCTTGTGCCTAAAACCAGTCCCCTTGTGATAATTTTCACCCTCTTGTTCCCAGGGCCCAAGTTCTGCCTGGATTGTCTACCAATCTAGTCCTTCCAGGACTGGCGCCCTGGTTTGTCCTGGTCATCCCTTTCTCTGGACTGGAATCCTTCCCTTGAACTCCAGCCAGAAGTCCGAGGCATAGCCACCCAAGGATAGAGTTCACAGTGGATCTCCTGGCAGTGTCTGCTTGGATGCCTCTGTGCTGAAGATTCCCTGACATGGTATATGAGGCCTTTGAAGATGGGGCTCCCACTCTTCTCTGCAGCCTCATCCTCATACCCAACCTCGGTCATACTGAGCTACTTGCAGATCTCTGAATCTGGCCTGTCCATTTTTCCCCAGAGGACCTGGCATAAATCGTTCCCTCTATCAGGCTACTTTTCTTCACTCTTTTCCTGTTTTCTAGGTCTGCCCTTTTTTAGATATCACCTCCTCCAGGAAGCTGTCCTTTGCCTTCCCGAGTCACTCTGGGTTTACTCCTCAGTCTCCTTACTGGGCTAAGAGCAATTTGAGGACATCATTATTTTATCTCCAGAAACTAAGCCAGGACCTAGCACATTGCAGACACTTAACAAATGTTTTTTCATTGGTATAAAATTACTTACAAGGCAATTTACAAGGACCATAAAAATCAAACAAGCAGTACTTGGATGACACTGATCTCCAGTTCCCTGATACAGTAATTTCCCCTTTGATGCAATATTCTAATATACTAGCTGACTCTCATGAATCTTGTAGGCAACCATGAGAGTTTGAGTTCCAGCCTGTGAGAATCCCAAGTCCCTCCTGCTGGGAAAATTATTTTAACTCATTGTTATTGCAAGGACTTACAGGGCACATTATTGTGATTTGCGGATGAGGAAACTGGGACCCAGACAAGTGTCAGACGATGTTGTGATGAGCCTTGGTTAATGGAAGATTTGAATTTATGTTTGGTTCATATTTCTACTGAGATAGAATGTCAACATTTGGGATATGTTGCTAATTAAGATGATTCTGTCTGTAAATCTTATGAATGACAAAGCATTTTTTAGAAATTTAAAAGATTATTTACATAGATTTGTTCCTAGGAAAACATTTGTCTTCTGCAAATGGAAATAATAAAAACCACTAAATTACACGAACGCAAAATCTGGAAGGTGGCAGATTTATAGCTACTACTGTCGACAGGTCACCTGCCACCCCTCCTTGTCCACCTTGTGGGCTATCAGTTTGCCATGTCTCTGAGCAATGCCATTTTGAGAAAGGAGAGACTCTTCATCTGCAGGTGTTGTGGCTAACCCAGAAGATGCAGTTAGTATATCATGTGGAATGGAGCCATTGCAAAAGGCCTAGAACACTGCCTGAAACGTGACAGGAGTTTTCTGGCCACATTCTCAAATGATTAGGAACATGCTGTCCTTTTACGCTTTGTGGAAGTCTACTGTGTAGTTATCATTCTTTAAATAAAATTGTCTCTCTCAGTGAAAGGAAAGGATTTCACTGTTCATTGAATTTGTGTTCCTTGAGGCTGAATTTGCATACACAGAGAGGTGTTTTAAATAAACAATTCCTGACAGTATTATTGGAAGAAAACAAAAGGAGAGCAAGGTCAAGCTTTCTGGTACACATAAATTGGCACTAATGTTCATTCACTCAGCAAAGTTTTAGAAACCTAGATTACTCCAGGCACTGTGCTGGGCATGGAAGTACTGGAGATGCCAGAGTAAGTAGTGAGCAAGGTACCATCGCTGCTTCCAAAGGGCCTTCGAGCTCTGGGAGAGGGGGCTGGAAGAGACTGGATGCCATTAGCCAGGGTGAGATCTTCCTTTTGACCCAAGTCTTCCTTTCTGGGTTCAGAAGGCAAAATGACCCATAAACAACAATGCAAGGAACAAAATCCTTTCTTTCAACTAGCTCTCTAAATTTCTTAAGAAAACTGGTAACTCTCAGCTGGAATCTGCAGCTTCCTGACCATTAGTGAGAGGAGAATGATAAATTACCACCCTGCCAGGGAAACTTGGGCAGGTGTGAATACTTCCCACGCTGTTTGCATTTCCCGCGAGAGCTCTGTGCTTGTATGAATTCACTCATAGAGCAGAGAGACATTTCATTCTTGGATGAACTCAGGAGAGGTGAATTAGCCTCCACATTTTAGACAGTTGAATTATTCTTTCATCTTCTTTAAACTGCAAAGGGAAATACATTTCATCCCATGCAAATACATATTCAACCTCTTTTATATAATTGAGTTCATGAGTCAGTCTCCTATTCTATTTTTATTTACTTATTTGGTAGTTTTGAGGAAATTTCTCCATTTTACTAACCACTTTAAAATCCTTCTCCAGATTAAGATCAACATCTGAGGCTAGAATTTAAACCCCAGAAAAGGTAGTAAGTAAAGAAATCTTTAATTTATGAAACTGAACAAGTTGACTTATCCAAACATCTCTAGGGCTTTAATGGGGGATATCTATAATTCTCTGAATTGTATTCCTTTCACAGTGATATTTTGTAATTCCATTCTATTACCCTTGCTTAACATTAATGAGATAAAAAGATCACATTATGGCGATTGATGTTCTTCAAATAGAATGCACGTTTCCATGTACAAAGCTGTCTGCTAATTTAAAAAACATAGCATGTAACATAGAATCATGACCATGGTCATCACTCAGCTGGGACCAGATAGCATTTTTTATCTATTCATTGGATTTAACAAGGCATGAGATGGAAGCAGAATACAAAGTGTGGGTAGATTATCCCATATCCCTCCTTTTGGCCAGTTCTTGGCAGTCTCAGCAAGGAAACTGAGGCTTCATGTTTCCATGGAAATAAACCTCAAGGTCAAAGGGGCATATGGAAGGTCAGACAATGACAAAGGAACATCTGAGAGGCCATCTGGATGAGTGACCTGACATAATTAGTCATTAATCCCACTCTGGGGAACAATAGAGCTGGCAGAGAGTGTGTTTGGGCTTTGATCGTGGTCTGGGTGATCTCATGGGGAAGAGGGAAAAAAGCCCCACTTGGTAACTAAGCAGATTACCCCGGCATGCTGTTAACTAAAGACGGGGTGGCCGAGGAGGCCAGTGGGATACGGATTTTACATATTAGACTACATTTCCCTTAACTTACCCCAGGCCCCTCTAGGGCCATGTGGCTTTCGGATTAGTTTCTGGGTAGCATTTTTTACAGTTTACAATGGAAGGAGAGCAAGAGTCCCAAAATACGTAGCTTAAAATTCTCAGGCAACAGATGGGAAGATAGCTGGGGAGCCAACGGCATTAGCCAGCTTGGTTTACAGGTGTCAATATTTACTAAGCAAAGTTTGCCAGGGTGCCTTTTGGGAAAAAGCAGAGAGAATAGTTCATCAGTAAAACGACAGCAATGAGTCCATTGTCTGTTTTTAGCAGAATGGTTAGAATTCTAAGTTGTCTAAAATGGTAAGAAGTACTCATCAGCATCTGTCCTTCTCTTGGGCTCTTCTTATTCATGTTTATTAGTCTTAGCTGACTTTGATTAGCTACCCCTCACACGTAGCTAGAATCCTTCTATTTGAAGGGCTGGTGATGTTCTGAGATTGACTGTATGCACTTTTGTAGGATGTGAACGTACTAGCAGTCTTTATAAATGCATGTATTTCGCCAACTGCTGAAATCATCATCTGCCCCCCCAGGGATAACTGATTATACTTGCTGTGTAAAGAATGGTGGCCAGCTGAGGTAGTAAATATATTGGACCAAAGTCTCTTTCTTAGAATAGCTTTCTGAATAATGACATTTAAAAGTCATTGTTAGCTTTTAAATTTTGAAACCAGAATCTGATTAGTCATTTGGGTGGCATATTCTGGCAAACTACAGGTGGGGCTGTAGAAAGAGCACTGGCTGAGAGTGGGCAGGTGAGACATACTGTTGCCCTAACTCTGCCACAAATTTGCTGTACAATCCCTTTGTGATCATTTCTTTATCTGTAAAAAGATAGGTTGTGCTCCATCCCAAATAGCAAATATACTTCTTCTTATAATGCCAACTATGAGAGATTGATAGTGGATGCCTACACATCTACTGAAAACTGAGAAAGACTCTGAGGGGAATCTATGCTTAGTAAGAAGGATTGACTAGTAATGTCTGCCTTTGGTGTGGGAAAAGAAATGGCAGCATGAGTGTTAAATGTGTATATCTTCAGATTTGGTTATCTTATAAATCACTTCCACTTCTATTTTGGAGAACTGAGGGGGGAGATTATTTACATAAATACTTTAAAAACTAATGTTGTGACATACATTAACTGTTAGTACTAGTAGTAGCAGCAGCAACAACACAGGACTCTTGTATCAGACATGGTCTAGAAGTTATGGTGATGGGAAAACCAAAGTAGCTTGGTTACCAGTATTTAACTACATTACCTCAAGTAGAATGTGGACACCTAAGTCACAGGGTCTACTGAAAATTAAGATGTCAAATCCTCCAAGGAGGATTTTGTCCCCCCTCCTGGTCCCTTCAATCTGTTATATCAGGAGTCTGCTTCTCTGCCGTGACATGTTAATTCACACGAGTGATTTACTCAAGCATTCTCACTGAAGCAAAAAATTTCTGAAATCCCTTCTATGATTAAAAAGTACCTAAAAGGGCTTCCCTGGTGGCGCAGCGGTTGAGAGTCCGCCTGCCGATGCGGGGAACACGGGTTCGGGCCCCGGTCCGGGAAGATCCCACATGCCGCGGAGCGGCTGCGCCCGTGAGCCATGGCCGCTGAGCCTGCGCATCCGGAGCCTGTGCTCCGCAACGGGAGAGGCCCGCGCACCGCAAAAAAAAGTACCTAAAATCAGCATGAAGTATTCCTTGTGTTATATTATCATAATAACTTGAGTTACTCAAGCGAGTATCCTTAGCATCTTTTATTTATGAAATGTCTACATGTGAGAATTTTACAAAGGGAGTTTCGGGTGTTTTGAAAAACTTTGATACTCAATTTCTGCTAAAACTTTGTTTATTCTTACGAGCTCACCAAATCATCTCACTTTTGGGGTCTATGAGTTCCGGGAAGCTAAGAAGTTGTCTGAAAACAGACAACTGAATTTTGCTTCTTTGGCCCACACTTCCTGGTGTGCAGCTGCTTCAACAATTTACTAGAGAAGTATGCAAGTAGGTAGCAACATGCCTCACGTTCTTCTTTTTTTTTCAGCTTTATTGAGGCATAATTGATGAATAAAATTGTAAGATATTTAAAGTGTACATCTTTGTGATTTGATATAACTATACGTCGTGAGAGGATTCCTGTCATCTAGTTAATTCACACATCCATAACCTCACAGAGTTATTTATTTATTGTTTTGGTAAGAACACTTAAGTTCTACTCTATTAGCAAATTTCAATTGTATAATACAGTGTTATCAACTATAGTCACCATATTTTACATTAGAATCTCAGACCTTATTCACCTTATAGCTGAAAGTTTGTACTCTTCTACCAACCTCTGCTTATTTCCACCATCCCCCAGCCTCTGGCAATCAATCAATCAATCTTTTCTACTCTTTTTTCCATGAGGCTGATTTTTTTCTTTTAATCCCCCATTGAAGTGATATTATGCGGTATTGTCTTTCTTGGTCTGGCTTATTACACTTAGCATAATGTCTTCAAGGTTCATTCATGTAGGTGCAAAGGGTAGAATTTCCTTCTTTCTCATGGCTGAGTAATATTCCATTTTATATATATGGATACCCATATTAAACACATACTGTGTATATATCTCACATCTTCTTTATCCATTCATCCATTGAGGGACACCTAGGTTGTTTCCATAACTTGGCTCTTGTGAATAATGCTGCAGTGAACATAACAATGCAGATATTTTGCTGATATCCTGTTTTTATTTCCTTTGAATATATTCTCAGAAGTGGAATTGCTGGATCATATGGTAATTCTATTTTTAATTTTTTGAGAAACCCCCACACTGTTTTCCATAGTAGCTGTACCAAATTGCATTCCCACCAACAATACACAGGTATTCCCCTTTTTTCCACAGCCTTGTCAACACTTATTTCTTGTCTTTTTTATGATAGCCATCTTAACAGGTGTGAGGTGATATCTCATGGTGGTTTTTTTTTTTTTTTTTTTGCGATATGTGGGCCTCTCCCCGTCGTGGCCTCTCCCGTTGCCGGACGCACAAGCTCAGCGCCCATGGCCCACGGGCCCAGCCGCTCCGAGGCATGTGGGATCCTCCCGGACCGGGGCACGAACCCATATCCCCTGCATCGGCAGGCGGACTCCCAACCACTGCGCCACCAGGGAGGCCCTCTCATGGTGGTTTTGATTTGCTTTTCCATAATGACTAGTGGTGTTGAGGATTTTTCAAGTAACTATTGGCCATTTATATGTCTTCTTTGCAAAAATGTCTATTCAGTTCCTTTACCCATTTTTAGTTTGGTGTAGTCCCACCTGATTATTTTTGTTTTTGTTGTATTGCTTTTGATGTCAAATCCAAAAATTCATTGTTAAAACCAATGTAGAGGAGCTTACCACCTATTTTTTCTTCTAGGAATTTTATGGCTTCAGGTCTTACATTCAGGTCTTTTATGCATTTTGAGTTGATTTTTGTATATGGCATAAGATAGGGGTCCAGTTTCATACTTTTGCATGTGGTTGCCCAGTTTTCCCAACACCATTTATTAAAGAAACTATCCCTTCTCTATTGTGTATTCTTGGCTCCTTCGTCATGAATTAATTGAACATATATGCATGGGTCTATATCTGGGCTCTCTATTCTGTTCCACTGCTCTATGTGCCTGTGTTTATGTAAATACCATACTGTTTTTATTACTATAGCTTTGCAATATAGTTTGAAATACTGACGTGTGATGCCTCCAGCTTTGTTCTTCTTTCTCAAGATTGCTTTGACTATTCAGGGATTTTTTGGTGGAGAATGGTTGGTGCCACCCTGTTCTTTGTGGCATATTGTCCATTACCACTACCTTTCTCATGGCATTTTAATAAGGTATGACAATTATTCATTTTTCTTTTTACAATCATTTAAAAAAATTTCCCAAGTTTTTATTTCAAATAATTCAAACCTATGAAAAGCTTACCAAATGGCACCATGGATAACCATATACTCTCCCCCTAGATATATGGATTGTTAGCACTTTGCCATATTTGCTTTCTGTCTCCCTCCACCCTCATTTTTATATCTGTCATTTGAGAATTATCAGTAAACATCACTATGTTTCACCTCTAGCTACTTCAATATGCATCTCCTAATGATAAGTACATTTTCCTTCACAACCATAACCAGAAAATTTAATATTGACACAGTATTGTTATGTAATATGCATGCTCCTATACAAATATTCCCCCATTGCCCAATTATTTCTTAAATGGCTTTTTTTTTGTTTTTTTATGGATTCAGGATCCAATCAATAGTCACTTGTTTTATTTAGTTGTTATATCTCTTTTTTCTTCTTTAATCTAGAACAGTTTCCTAGTCTTTTGAGGAAGATAGGGGTAGATAAAGAGGGAGCTTTTGTGTTGTTGATGTTTTCTTAGAATCCTGGACAGTTGTTTTCAGAATGTCCCTCCATTTGAATTTGTCAGCTTGAATGTTTCTTTATGATTAACTTAGGTTAATTATTTTGGGCAAGAATATTACATAGATGATATTGTATATCCTTTACTGAATCATATCAAAGGCACATGATGCCAGTCTTTGCTATTAGTGTTGTTAAATTTGGTAATCTAGTAAATAGTGTCTCTCAACTCAATTTCTCCATATACTGCTCCCAACAAGCTTTCATCCAATAATTCTAGCACCCAAGGATGATCCTGAGCAAATTTTTTTTTATAGTGCTAGTAAAACGATGACTTTCTGTTTTTAACATTCCTTCTACATTTATTAGCTGCCTTTTTAAAACTTTAATAAAGAAAGCTTCTCCTTTTCTCCATCTCTCTTTTAAAAAATAAGGTTCTAAAGTATCATTTTGCATTTGTGAAGTTTTGTTTTTTTTTTTTTTTTTTTTTTTTTTGCGGTACGTGGGCCTCTCACTGTTGTGGTCTCTCCCGTTGCGGAGCACAGGCTCCGGATGCGCAGGCTCAGCGGCCATGGCTCACGGCCCCAGCCGCTCCGCGGCACGTGGGATCTTCCCGGACCGGGGCACGAACCCGTGTCCCGTGCATCGGCAGGCGGACTCTCAACCACTGTGCCACCAGGGAAGCCCTGTGAACTTTTAAAAAATATTTAACGTGTTATTCCCTATTCTTGTCCTTCATTTTGATGCTCAAAGGTAATTGTTTATTTACAAGCAGTCTCTATTAGACTGTAAGCCTCTTGAATATGAGTCATAGAGTCACGTCTTGTGGATGTTTTCCGTTGCCTAACACACATATAAAATCCTATACATTTTTATCGAATGAATAAATGGATATAACCACCAAATTATCATCCAATTTGTTCCTAGTTTTTAGCAACTAAAGCAATGAGATACTATTTATTATTTATCAATTTGACAAATATTAAAACATGTTAATACTCATTTTTTTATATTAACACATTTTGGATTTTAAAAGGACATTCATCATATGCTACTGGAGGATAATTTAGTAAAGGTATTAAAAGTCTTTAAGGAATAATGGCTGAGATGAAGATGAAAATGGTTAGAGTTAAAATACTGCCAAATTTATAAGGAATAGATAAAACATGTATTTCCTTTGACTCAACAATTCTACTTCTAGTGGTGTGAGGGATGCATTTTGTGAGACATTAAACCTCTGTGCTATGTGGCAAGCCCCTTTTTAGAGTTGTTTGGCAGCTGCTCCACCCAGTGGATCAGTGGAATTCATTGCCATGGGGAAGTGGGGAGGGAGGCTGCCAAAAAAAGGGAATCATTGCCCAACTTTAAATTTCAAAACAGAGAATACTGAATCCACTGTGTATTAATAGCCTAAAAGCGAGTTCTTTTGATTTTTCAAAAGCCAGACTTTAATGAGAAATGGGAAAAGTGTGTACATTTCAATGAGTCAGAACTTCAAGGCCTGACCACAGAATAGATGATAAAGCAGGGAAAAATCTAGAATATTATGTAAGCCTTTCCTGGGGCTAAAGAGGAGAAGCCAGAGAGAAAGGGAGAGAAGGCAAGGAGTCAAAGGCAAATGTTCTTGTTTCCACCCTTCCCGTTTGAACATCACAGAAAGGGAGTGTTTTGAATGGGAAACCAAAGCATGTCCTCTGTTTTTCATTTGCTACCCTTTCAGGAGACTTGCAGAGTGTCCTGTGCCAGTGGGAGAGTAGAAATGGCAACACGAGTAGCTTAAAGTAGAGAGGGGTGGGTCTCCATGGGCTGTACATAGCTAGAAATGAAGCAGCGATTCTCAAAGGCCAGTGGCAGAATTCTGTACACAACTGAGAATTAAAGTGGTGCATCTTTCAAGGATGGTAGTTGGTGAAGGGACAACCTGAAGGTGGGCACCAGTGTGCTGAGGGTGGGGCATGGATAAGCTCCCAGACCAGTCTCTGGGAATGGCCCAGGCCAGAGAGTAGAGCAAGGGATTTATTCGCTGCAGACTCTGCTTATGGGGCTACACGACTTCAGGCTGGTGCCCAGGGACCAGTAGAATGAGACCTTCCCCCACAGAGCTATTCCCATTTACAAGCTATCCCTGCACCCAGATGGCGTCCTGGGGAGGAGGAGGCAAAGTTTAAAAACCTCAAGAGACAAGGTACACGTACACACCGCTACATTTAAAATGCATAACCAATAAGGACCTACTGCTTAGCACAGGGAACTCTGCACAATATTGTGTAACCACCTAAATGGGAACAGAGTTTGAGACGGAAAAGATACATTTATATGTATGGCTGAATCATTTTGCTGAAACTAACACAGCATTGTTAATCAACTATACTCCAATATAAAATAAAAAGTTAAAAATAATTTTAAGTCAAAAAGCGAAGAGGTACAGTCATCCCTTGGTATCCACGGGGGATTGGTTCCAGGACCCCTGTGGATACCAAAATCCACAAATGCTCAAGTCCCTTACAGAAAATGCACAGTACAATGAAGGCAATCAGCCTCCATATCCATGGCTGGGAAACTCATGAATACGGAGGGCAGACTGTATTGCCTAGATAGGTGGCTTCAATTTTGAACTGAGTGTATTTATGCTTGAAAAGGATTGAGTTAACTAGTGACTAGGTTATTATCTTTAATTAGCTAATTTAAGGTTTTTCAAATATTGAGTGGGAATACAGATTCCTCAGCAAGATCATGTCAATTCTAGGTTAAATAAGAAGGAAATTAGTAAGGAGTAAGAAATAAGAAAGTTAGTATATTTTTACACACCAAGTTGTAGTAAGGCAATTTCCACCCTGTAGCATAAGTAATTTGCCCTAAGGAAAGGATCAAACACACAAAATGTGTTTACAACAATGAACAAGCCAGAGACACCTTGATACCACATAAAGCATTGTACAATTTTACGACTTACTGGACAACATTAAGAACAGCCTTGTAGAGTTATGTTTATTGATATGGAAATATGTTCACAGTATGGGTTTCACCCACAAGAGTTCTTCTATTACCCTGTTATCTCTTTTTAAAATAGATCTCTTCATCATTTCCATGCCAGCCCCTGCATTTCCCATCTGAGTTCCCTATTTGATTCTTTAAAACCATAGTCCAATTTATAATTGTTGCATTAATTTTCCATGTGTGAGTGTGTGTGTGCATGTGTGATATTCTCTAAGCAACAACAGTACAGTATTATACCTATTTTATTTACTCTTATCTTTTATATCCCTGTATTTTTATATCCCTGTATTTGCTCCTTTGTCCAAGTTCACTTATGGACCAAGCTATAAGATGTCCTTCCACTTGTAAACTGGTCAGAAGAAGACTATTACATTTTAGGGTTGGTTAGGCCCATCCACTGTGAAATCCCATGCTTAGTGAAGTCAGTATGTCCTACTTTGTTTCACATAGTTTAAAGGAAAGATGAACTCTATATTTTTACTACATATCTGTCTGGGAAATTTAAATTTAACTCCGTCAGAAATATCTTAGTCTTATTGCTGTGATCAAAGATCATAGCAAGGTGTGAGAGTAGGAGTTCTGTAGTTGTTTGGGGGTGAGGGGCAGTCACAGCAGCTGTTTGCCATTTAACTGTTAAGTTTCTGTTCCTTGTCCTATCCATCAAATCGTAAATGAATGGATGAGATGTGATTGCCCCGTAAGTCATACCTGGGTCCGGGTTCAGTTCTCGAGTGAGTATATTGTCTCCTTTTGGAGTGCTCTGCACAATTTGAGAGAGTTCAACAGTGAAAACCATGTTCAGCACACCGTTGAATGGCTTTTGCCTTTGTTCTTTTGTTTTTTGTTTGTTTGTTTTTGTGTTAAAGTAGGTGTGCCTTTAAGTTTTGTTTACTCTTTACAATTATAGAACTTTTTGTTTCAAAGAAACAAAGCTTATAAAAAAATCTTACAAATCTGCAACCAGTCTGTCTGGTTCCTGTTCAGCTACTTTCTGTGTGACCTTGGTTGAATCACTTCACCTTTTTGTTTGTCACTTGAGAAATATGAATAACAATCCCCAATATAATAATACCTAAGTATTGGGTTACTGGGAGGATTAAATGAGTAAATACAAGTAAAAAGCTTAAATAGTGTTTAAGTGTTCAATAGTAAATGTTCAATAAATGTCAGTTATTATTGATCTTGAAAAAAACATTTTGGACATCAAATGGCTAGTATAGCGGGCAGAGTCAAGATGGAGGACTAGGAGGATGTAGAATTCGAGTCTCTGCACAACTAGGGCACCTACCAGGCACTGGTGGGGGACCACGGACACCTAAGGGGATGGGAGGAACCCCCAGGGACCAGGTAGGGTGTGGGAGGGAATGAGCAGTGAGGAGAAGTGGAGGCAGGGCTGGAACGGTCCCCCTGAGGGGAAGCTGGGGGAGGGGAAGGGATCCCACGCCAGGAGTGGGAAAGGGGGGAACCGTTGGGAGGGCAGAGGATCAGAAGGGAGCATGGCCAGCATTTCCCCAGCCCACTGGGGCCCCGGGGAGCCTGCTGAGATCCTAGGCCTGATCCTCTGCCCACCGAGGTGCCTTCCATCTGTGCGGGTCCTGAGGGAGTGGGAAGGAGGGAAGGGGGAGCAAAAGTAAAGGCCGGACCGACAGGGGGCTATGGGGGAAGGGGAGGAGTTCCCACACCTGGTGGGACCCACCCACAATTCAGCGGTGACAGGGGCAGATGCTTAGGAGAGCAGAGAAGCGAAAGCGGGTATGGCCAGCGCTTTCTCTGCCCACTTGGGCACCCGGGAGCCTCTTGGGCTCCTGGGCCTAATCTTCTGCCCTCGGAGGCTCCCTCCAGCATCACAGAGCCTAAGCCCCGCCCCTACATCCCCACTCAGGTCCCTACCTCTAGAGGCGGCACTCGGAGACCCCCTCCAACTGTGCTGGGCCTAAACTACACCCACACACCCTCACCCAGGGCCTTACCTCCAAACTCTGGAATTCCACACTCCAGAGGCCTGGCTCAGGATGTGCTACCTCTCCCCTGCTGCTCAGGTCCTAAGCCTGGGCCCCGCCCCTACCATAAACCCCGCCCTTGCCTAAGCTCTGCCACCCACAGCCAAGGCCTTTTCCAGCCTTTTTTCTTTTTTTCTTTTTTCTTCTTTTAGGTTGTGGTTCTGTTTTACCTTGTTGCTAATTCATTTATATTTTTATTTTTTCTAATAAATCTTTTATTTTTCTAATTTTATCTTATCCTTTATACTTTGTTATTGTTCTGCTCCTTTTGGTGTGTTCCCTTTTTTTTTTTAATTTCTTTTTTCTGTTGTGGTTCTGTTATACCTTGTTGTAATTGTTTCAATTGTATTTTTATTTTTCCTAGTATATATTTTTTATCTTTCTAATTTTGTTTTATTTTTTACTTGCTATTGTACTGCTCCTTTTTCTTTTTTCTTTTCTTTTGCATGTCGCGTGGCTTGCAGGATCTTGGTTCCCAGGATGGGGGTCAGGGCTGAGCTCCTGGTGTGGGAGCACTGAGTCCAAACTGCTGGACTAACAGAGAACCTCAGACCCCAGGGAATATTAATTGGAGTAAGGCCTCCCGGAGGTCCTCATCTCAGCTCCAAGACCCGGATCTACCCAATTGCCTGCAAACTCCAGTGCTGGATGCCTCTGGCCAAACAACCAGTAAGACAGGAATACAGCCCCACCCATCAAAAATAAAAAAAAAAAAAAGAAATGACCAAAAAATATGTTACAGGTGAAGGAGCAAGGTAAAAACCTACAAGACCAAATAAATGAAGAGGAAATAGGCAGCCTACCTGAAAAAGAATTCAGAGTAATGATAGTAAAGATGATCCAAAATCTTGGAAATAGAATGGAGAAAATACAAGAAATGTTTAAAAAGGACCTAGAAGAACTACAGAGCAAACAAACAGTGATGAACAATGCAATAACTGAAATTAAAAATACACTAGAAGGGGCTTCCCTGGTGGCACAGTGGTTGAGAGTCTGCCTGCCGTTGCAGGCGACACGGGTTCGTGCCCTGGCGGCTGGGGCCGTGAGCCATGGCCGCTGAGCCTGTGCGTCCAGAGCCTGTGCTCCGCAATGGAAGAGGCCACAACAGTGAGAGGCCCGTGTACCACAAAACAAACAAACAAACAAACAAACAAAAAACAAACCATCACCTTTCTTTAGTTTAAGGTATTCTAGTGGGTAGCATCACATGAAGCAGAAAGTTTGATGAAAGTGGGGGATTGTGTCATTGTTCTAAACATTTTATTTCTTGAATTGGAGGACCATGTAAAAGAGAGTGGCAGAGAGGGGTCAGTGGTTGGCAGTGGGGAGCAGTGGTCATGGAAATGAGTTATTTCAATGAAGGGGCTGGGGAAGAGACCTCATTTCCGCTGATGGAGGTAAGAGTTACTATCTGAGACAAGCCCTCCTTTCTTCAATTTCTGTCTCCTTTTCATTTCCAGGATGCCAGACAAGACAGCACAGGCATCAGCAGCTCCAATAAGCCTTAAGCCTGGCACTGCCAGAACCCAGGAGAATCACAGCTGCAAACCCTCGTGAAACTCTGGGGTCCCTATCAATTAATTGTCAACTTTTCTGGGTTCACTGGAGCAGCTGATGAACAGCATGAGCGGTGTAAAGGAAGGGGGCTCTCCTCTAGACCACCTTCGTAGATCTGCAAGTTGCATTATGTATTTTTCAACAATAGCATAACCATGGTGTATGCACACTAATTCTGGGATGTGTGATGGGTTAAGTGTATTTAACTATGACTTCAAGCGCATTAGGGTATCAAATTGTTTTTACATGAAAGTCTCTTGTTTCAAAATAGACTTCTGAGCTCCAGACAATGCCATGCTTGCTTCAAATAATATTTGCTACCACATTTCTACAGAAAGGCTTTGAACAGTAACTTAGACATTGCTGCAATAAGGTCTGATAAATTTCCTATGTACTTTAATATGAAGATACTAACCAGGAAATATTGTTATGGACTGGGTAGCAAGAATAATATGGCTTGCAAAAAATAAAGAATAATATGGCTTGCATCTTCAAATTTTTATAAAAATAATTCTTTGAACTTAGAAATTCTAATATCAGAGTAATACTAAAAGGTACATGTGGGGACTTTCCTGGCGGTCCAGTGATTAAGACTTCACCTTCCAATGCAGGGGGTGTGGCTTTGATCCCTGGTTGGGGAGCTAAGATCGCACATGCTTCATGGCCAAAAAAACAAAACATAAAAAGCAGAAGCAGTATTGTAACAAATTCAGTAAAGACTTTAAAAATGGTCCAGGTAAAAAAAATTTTTTTTTAAAGTTACATATGAACTGGCAAGATAAGTCCGTGTTTAATGTACATAAAGTTCATTATGTTTTAAATAGAATGAATATATGTAGACAATGAGGAACATTCCTCACTACTCAGTTTTACACCCACTTTAACTCTAGATTTCTTCTGTTTTTAAAGGAAATAAAAGAAATCTGAGGCACAGAAGCAAACACAGATGGGGAAAGAAAACTTTTTTAACAGAAAGGAAGAAATAATTTTCTAGAAGACAATGGTGAAATTACCTTTTTATTTTTAGCCTGGACATAGTTCATAAGTAACTTAATATTTGTCTTCAAGTCACTACATTTCTGTAAAGGTTAGCATTAAAAGAGGCTTTATATACAAGGGAAGTTTGGTCAAGTAACACAGGGGGTGCCACTGAAGCCTCTCTACCCCACAAGTACGATGGAGGATGGAGGAGTGAGTCAGGTCCCAAAATCCTCGAGAAAGTTCTTACTGATTCCCGAGGGGCTCACTCACTCGGGGTCCACTTTGGCTTTTATGTCCTGTGTCCACTGCCCTATTCCCCCAGTTGGTGATATGCATTATGAAAAAAAGAAAGATGAGTGCTAGAAAGGAATGGGGATATGTGGGTGATAGTTTATACAGGCTTCGGCAGAGCTTTGAAGGAAGTGAAGATGTGAGCTATGCGAAAATCTGGAGGAAGATTCTGGGAAGAGGAAATAGCAAATGCAAAGATCCTTGAGGCAGAAGCATAATCGTGTTTTGTTTTGCATTTCCCTGATGATTAGTGATGTGGAAATGTCTATTCAGATCCTTGTCCATTTTTTTTTTTTTTTTTTTTTTGCAGTACGCGGGCCTCTCACTGTTGTGGCCTCTCCCATTGCGGAGCACAGGCTCCGGACGCACAGGCTCAGCGGCCATGGCTCACGGGCCCAGCCGCTCCGCGGCATGTGGGATCCTCCCGGACCGGGGCACGAACCTGCGTCTCCTGCATCGGCAGGCGGACTCTCAACCACTGCGCCACCAGGGAAGCCCTCTTGTCCATTTTTAAATCAGATTGTTGTTGTTATTGTTATTGCTGTCACTGTGGTTATTGAGTGTATGACTTCTTTACATATTTTGGATATTAACCCCTTATCAGATACATGGTTGGCAAATATCTGCTTCCATTAAGTAACTGTCTTTTTATTTTGTTGATAGTTTCATTGCTGTGCAGAAGCTTTTTAGTTTGCTGTAGTCCCATTTCTTTATTTTTGCTTTTATTGCAATTGTTTTTGGAGTCAGATCCAAAAAAACATTGCTAAGACCAATCTCAGGGAGATTGTTTTTCTTCTAGGAGTTTTATGGTTTCTGGCTTTACATTCAAGTCTTTACTTAATTTTGAGTTAATTTTTGTATATGGTGTAAGATATATGGCCCAGTTTTATTCTTTTGCATGTGGCTGTCCAGTTTTCCCAACACCATGTTTTGAAGACTGTCCTTTTCCCATTGTATATTCTTGCCTCCTTTGCCATAAATCAGTTGGCCATATTTGCGTGGGTTTATTTCTGGACTCTCTATTCTGTTCCATTGATTTATGTGTGTTTTTCTGCCAATACCGTACTGTTTTGATTACTATAGCTTTGTAGTATATCTTCAGATCAGGGAACATGATGTCTCTAGCTTTGTCTTTCTTTCTCAAGATTGCTTTGGCTATTCAGGGTCTTTAGTGGTTCCATACAAATTTTAGAATTGTTTATTCTATTTCTGTGGGAAATGCCATTGGAATTTTGATAAGCATTGCATTGAATATGTAGATCGCTTTACGTAATATGGACATTTTAACAGTGTTAATTCTTCCAATCCATGAGCAACGAACATCTTTCCCTTTATTTGTGTCTTCTTCAATTGAAATGAAATGGTACTTAAGCAGAATTAGCCTTATTTCCAAAATCATTCTCTATCTGGGGACTCTCAGTTGCTTTAACAATGTAGCCTCCAAAATAACAGTCGATACGAGTAAGTGGAATGATGATTGGAGAAATAGCAATAAAATTTCTATTTTTTTTGAGATTAATTCATACTGAGAAAAAATTCAGAGTTTTCCAAATGGTTTACCTTGGGAGGAAGGAGAAGGAGACCAGGGCATCTGAGAGGTTGTGACATGTCACAGGCTTCCTGCCCTGGCTGCCTGTTTCTGTTCAGTGTGAGTCACTTCATTTGCACAGTTGACTCTTGCTGCCAACGGCAGCCCTTAAGGGAGGCTGTGGATGTGGGAACCAATGTGTGAGCTTTGCTTTCACACCTTTCACAGGCAGACTCAGTGGCAGCTGTTATGTGCAATCTAACACTGGCTGTGACAGCTTTTCTTAACTCTTCATCTCAGTAGTATCTTGGGTCCTAAAAACCTTGCAGAGAAGAGAATTTTTCAGCAATTGTTATTTATGCTTTTACATGTGAGGTGGGGTTTCAGTGTATAGAGTTTCTACTTTGTTGTGGGGTCCTCATTTCACATTACACATCAGTGCATTGGTGGCCTTCTGTCACCCACACTTAGCATGCTTTCTGAGCGTTATTGCTTCCAAAATAAGATAATTTTTATGCAGTTTCACGATTAATTTTTTTTGTGATAGTCAAAAAGAATGAAACCCAAATTTACCTGGTGATGTGCATGCTTCAACTTGTTTTGGAAGAATCCACAAAAATGGCATTAGTCCTGAAACCCAAATTCTCCTTATGCCTTTCTTCATCTTGTGCTTAAGGTTTTACATTTTTAGAAGGTCTTTTCTTTGTGAGATATATAGCAGGGCATTTTTATTCAAATGGATAGATAGATCCATGAAAATGAATTCAAAACACAGTAAAATGTGGTCAATGCTATAACTTATTCATGACTGAGAAGTGACGGAGAAGGTGATGAGGAAAGAGAGTGAGTAAGACTGAATAACAGCCAGAACATCTGTTTCCTCTGACTCCTTATATTGTTAAGAGACAGCATACTTCTAGAGTCGTCTTTCCTTTTACTCAGAATACTGTTTGCATTATGGTAATAACCTCTGTCTAAAACTTCTATCCTCCTCCGTTTTTTTACTAAGAGAGGGATATGGTACATTTTCACAGGAGGAAGGGAAAAGCTGCCACTGCATGGGTGCCCCCCCCCCATTCCCTAATACAAAGAATCTTAACCCCATGGACATTCCCTAAATTTTGCTCTACTCAAGGGACGTGACAGGAAGGGAGACAATTCTAATCTGGGAGAGGCGTGGGTCCCTTGTCAAAAGTGTTTGAAATCAAATGAAGCCTTTCCATCTACTGCAAAACTCTCCTCATTTCCTTGTGGGTATGTTTTTCCTCCCCTTCACTGTGGTGTCACACTCTAGGGACTGCTGGGTCATTATCACCGTCATCATCATTGTGAGACACACAAGACTTCACAGATCCCTTGATCTTTATACCTTGTCCCCAAGGGAGGATATGGTTTTCTTCCTTTCAGTCATTGGCCAGCTCTCCTCTGCATATAATAAATAAGGTCACCAGGCTGGTCAGCAGCTGTCCTCCCTCTGTTTGTCACAACTACTTGGGTCCTTTCTTCTGCCCCATTTGACTTGAGACCTTCACTCACCCCTCACTTCCTTTCTTACCCCAGTTCACTGCTTCAAAATTCTCTTGGCCAATATTGAAATTCTCCCCCGCCCCATGATACTACAGTATTGTATTTTCTCCACCTCAAAACTTAGAGAAAGTAAGTGATTCTAAAATCAAATTTGCTAAAGATAGTGAAAATAAAGATATTTTTCAGAAAAAATGAAAAAAAAATTTTTAACTTTTTTCCTTTTTTTCACCATCTATTTGTAATAAACATTAAGGCCTAAAATTTTAAGGCAGTTAAGCAATTAATTATGTCTTGCATCTGGAACTGGGAATGTTTAGTTTGATTACCAGATGCCCCATGTAGATCTGCTGAGTTATTGCTTGTGATGGGGAATTATAAAAATTACCAGTTCATGAATTTGTATTTTTATCCAGATATAGCCCTCAAGAACTCTCCTTAGTTAATAGAACTGAGATAGCTTATAACTGTCTATGTATTTATATATATGTACCTAAAATTATAAATGGAAACAAGTTTTCTCTTCATTTAATATAGGAATAGAGTTTTAACCAAATAAGGTTATTTTAACTCTTTTATTATCTCATATCTTATGCCCATATTTTCCTTAAATTTAACTTATTTTAAATCTTGGTCTCTCAGAAGTATTTTCACAGATTTACATATATATTTGTATTTATATAGAACTATATAAATATAGATATGGACATAAAATTGCAAAATTCTCTCCTTGGAAAGTAGTCAACAAGACAATATGCTCTAGCGTCTGTATTTGGGGGAAATGGCTGGTCTGAAGGAGGCAGCTAGTTGATGTTCTTTGCAGCCTGTTTCTCATGCTCTCTCAAATATAGTCTTCTCATTGCTGCTCTTTCTTGTCATCTAGGACTCAGCTCAGGCATTCCAGGCTCAAGGAGGCCTTCCCTCTGCACCCATTTCAAGGAGTCTCTGGTCCCTGCCCCCATAAGCTTTTTAGTATCATTCTGATTCCATTTCTTCATGATCTCAATTTCATTCTGATAGTATATTTCTTTTGTCAATTACCTGTTTATTTCCACTCATCCCAAAAGCTCTGCTTAATTATCTCTTTTGTCACCACTATGTCCTCAGTACTTACAATGGTGCCTGGTCCCAAGGAGGCGCTCAGAAAAGAAATATTGGCTGAATGTGTGTTAAAAAGTTGCCATTACTGCCAAGGTCACAGAGAAAAGATACAGAACTATTACAAAATTGTAGGGGAAGGGGCTTCTCCCAGGCAAATGAAGCTGGAAAATCCTTTACAAGCCACTACTTCCTACCAGGGTAAAAGAGTTTCAATTGTTCTATCTGCAGTCACTGCTTTAAAGGAAAATGGGAGACTTCTTAAAATTGTTATGCCTGAAAAGACATGGAGAAAAATCATTTTAAAAGTATAATTTTTAAAGAGAGAAGGGAAAAACAAAGGAAAAGGGAGCTGGTGTTGCTGAAATGGTTAAAGAGTTAAAAGATGTATTTTAAGGAGACTTTAAATGACTTTTTTAGTAAAGATTATTTTTAGCCTTTGAACCTGGATAAGTGACTTACACTGGGGGAAATTTCATTTTGAAACAGATTCTCATAAACAATATTTTAAACCTTACATGCAGAAGGACTTTTCTATTTCCTTGTCAGGTCAGCATAACTCTTTGGAGGGTGGGGGGAGACCTTCCCACTTGGGCAGGGAAGGTCCCTGCTCCCCTTCCCTGTTGCTTTCCCAGTGGCCCTGCCCTCTTCTCCGGCCAACAGATGGTCACGTTGAGCAGGGGAACAGCATTTGGAAGAAAAAAACAGGCACTGAGCTGCACCTGCTCCGTGCATAACGGAAGTAGGAGAAGGCTGGGCGCCAGTCTGAAGGAGGGCTAGAAACCAGAGGAAGCCAGCAGGAGACGACACCTTGTTTTTATTTTTATTTTTTAACTTTTTATTCAAGGGTGATATTCTTGGAGAAGTAAAGGGTATAAGAAGATGAACTTTTACAAACTGAGCACCCCTGTGTAACTGGTACCCAGATCAGAAAACAGAACATGACCAGCCCCTGAAAGGTCTCCTTGTGGCCCCTTCCTCTCACTAACCCTCCTCACCAAGAATAGCTGTTCTCCTGTATTGCTTGTTTCTATACTTTATGTAAATGGAATTATACGCGACGTCTTATTTTGTGTCTGGCTCCTTTCATTCTTCATCTTGTTTATGAGATTCATCCGCATTTATCATACACTGTGTCTGTTCATTCTTGCTGCTGTGCCGCGTTCCACTGATGAATACAACACAATCTATTCACTCTGCTGCTGATAGGCAGTTTCCTTTTCGGAGGAAGGGGTGAGGGCTATTGTGAACAGTCTGTTATGAACATTCTAGTACATCTCTTTTGGTGAAAGTATACACACACACACACTCCTGTTGGATATAAAGCTGGGAGTAGACTTTCTGGGTCATAGGATGTGCTAATATACAGATTTAGTAGATAAGCCAGCTTCCAGAGTGGTTGTATGTACTCATACTCACACCAGTGATATAAGAGAGTTCCAAATGTTTTACTTCCTCACTAATATTTGGCATTTTCTGCCTTTTTCATTTTAGCCATCCTGGTGGATTTATATTGAATGTAGTTTAATTTATATTTCCTTGAGATTACCTTGTTTTTAATTGCTCTAGTCACAAGGTTTTGATATCATGTCTGATGCTGAAGCCTGGAGGGAACTACCCAACAGGATTACGTACAGAATGAGACAAGAGACCAAATTCATTCCAAGGGACTAGAAAGGTTAAAGGTTCTTGGACTCAGAACCAAGGAGAAAAAATAAAAAAGGGCAGCAAGGTTACTTTTGAATCAACTTTACTTTTCCCCCCAGCAATTCATCAGACAAGGTAGAATCCATCTTTTCAGATAGAATAACTCTTTCTACTCTAGTCAAGAAAAACAGGAGATTCTTTTTTAATCTGCCGTCTTTAATAGAGAAATGGCTACATAATACTTGACTATAAAATTCAAAACAATGGTTAGGTGATGGACAGATCTGTGACAGACTTGGTTCTCATCCTCCTGGAGTGTCCATTCTGAATGACAGTGAGAACAAGACCCCCAAAACTTACAAAGCTGAATAAGCCTCAGAAATCACAGGTTTTGTAAACATCTCTCCAGGAATACTGTTTTTGGCAAGGGGAACAAATATGGATGGGAAGGGGGAGGGGGAGGTGTGTTCCTTTCTGCTTTATTCTTTCTGCTTTTCTCTTTTGCTAATAGGTCAAATTATAGGCTGGACTCATTTAAGTAAACCAGATGGAAATACAGAGCATTGCAGCTGAATTCTTGGGGCTGCCCCAAGAATCATGGCATTTGGTTTCTTGTTCTCATAGATAATTAGTGGGCTTGATTCTGTGTCATTATAACTGTCCTGCCTCAGAAGGCACAGGCCTATCAAAAGTATCTTCACTTTTAAAATCTATTAAAGTATTATAATTATCTAAGATTTTTCCATGGGACAAGCTGGGTGAAGGGTACACAAGACCTCTCTCTTTTGGCAACTTCTAAATAAAACTGAAAGCATTCTAAATATCTGTCTTCTAAGGCAGAGAATCAATCCATGAAAATAAATTTCTTTGAATTCCAAATAGATATAAAAATTTTCTGGAGAATTCCCTGGTGGTCCAGTGGTTAGTACCTGGCGCTTTCACTGCCGGGCCCAGGTTCGATCCCTGGTCAGGGAACTAAGATCCCTCAAGCCGCACTACACAGCCAAGAAAAAAAAAAAATTTTTTTCCTGCGATTTAAATTGCAATCACATGTATTCCTCTAGGTTAAACATAGCAGAGAAATTCCTGTCCAAAGTATCTATTAAAAGATTTTTACATTATTTGGCAGCATTGACATACTAAGCTGTGGTACTGAAGCACGGCATCCCAAGTACGCCACTTAGGTGATAGATATATGACAGTAATTTTCACTGCTTTATTTCTCCAACATGAAATTGCCACTTAGCCTTTATAAAGGTTTTAATGAAAAAAATCAAGAACATAATCAAATAGTCTGCAAACAAACCAGCAAACTAGTTGGATATAAGGGCCTGCGTTAGGTCACCTATATTAGCTTCACATAAGAAAGACCAATAAATAGAATTATTCCTAAACTCTCATGAGGCGCTGATCGAACAGGCAAAAAGTAACCAAATTTTTCATCCACCCCCACCTCGCCTTTGGCTTCTAAATTATTCTCAATTTTAGTTCTTCAGATTTAACCTTTTCAAATAAATGACCAGATTTTTAAAATGTAAAATGGAAAGCCATTAAACACTTAACAATTTTAATTGCAGCAATTAAAATTGAGAATGAAATAATAAATATCATGCAATTAGATTTCACTCTGACCACTATTCAAGAGAGGTTTCTTTTTATGAGCTGGAGAAGGAAACAAAACTTTCAAGAAATTAATTATGCTTTACTTATTTTTGACACTAAGTTTTTCTTCAGGAAGTCTGCTATGAAAGTTTCTTTGTGGAGCTTGCTCGCTTTCTGGGGACTCTCACAAATTTTTTTTTTTTTTTTTCCAACAGATACTTGTCTACAGTGAGGAAAAGCAAAAAGAAAACAAACAAAAAATGAGTGATTAAGTAAACGCCTAGCTGTAGATAAGCACCTCATAAAAAATGATAAATATACCAAACATCAGGATGATTTAGTGGAAACGTTATGCATATTGTAAAACATATGTGAATTTGTACATAGGGTGAAATAGAGTGGCAGAAAGCTGAATATTCCCACTAGGTAAATAATACATGTGAGCTTGGATAATGCAAACGAATTCTAAATATGCATAAAACATAACCAACTAAACACATTTATTTAAGCAGTCCCATAGATATTTATACTAGACTATTCACTAATATTCATGTAATATCAGTATGGAACATATTAAAAGGCATTTGGTCACACATACCAAACATACAAAGACTGTGAATGAGTGTTATATATCAGCTATGTTAGCTTTTCACAAAGAAATGCGAGACCCCAAGAGAGGTAATTAGACGTTATGGTAGAAGGAGGTGACTAGAGCATTATCTTACTGAGGAACTGATATTTGTGACAATATGGTAAAGTTATGAATATACTTGTTCTGAGAGCCAAACAATTAGAACTTCAATCAATACAGCAACCCGGATGCTAGTGATTGAAACAAATCATTTTTAGGTAAAGCTGAAAGAATCCCAATGTGCACATAATGTCTCTTTCATCAGAAAAAAACTTGCATTTCTTTCTTGGAATGCTGCATATATAACTGAATTTCCAACTCATTCACTCTTTTATTCATTCATTCACTCACATATTCATTTATCCAGCAGCAGTGAGCAAAATGACAGAAATCCCTGCATTTAGGAGGACAGGAAACAAACAGTAAGACATACAATAAGGTATGTAGATGGGGAAAAATAAAGCAGGAGGGACAGTGGAAACGGGATGGGTTGCAACTGAAATAAGGTCGTCAAGGAAATTAACATTGGTGAGGCAAACAGAAGAGGGAATGAGCCTTGCAGGTACCTCACGGAGTGATGATCTAGGCAGAGGGAACAGCAAGTGCAAAGACCCTGAGGTGGGAACAAACTTGACTCCTTTGAGGAATGGCCAGGAAGCCAGTGGGGCCGGTGTAGAATGAGAAGACAGAGCCTCCGATCGGGAGGTCAGCGAAGTGATGGTGTAAGCTGCGTGAAAGGTTCAGCTCTGGCTCTGAGATGAGGGCACGTTCTCTCCCGGGAAAGTAGCTGAGCTGATGGGTGGTGGGGATGGAGGCGAGCTAGCTGGAGGGAAGAATTTGTGGTGGTGGTGGACCCAGAACACAGCTGGTTAATCTGTTTTTCTTCTTCTTGAAAGTTTATCGGTTATCTCCGAGCCTGCTTTCGGGGGAATGACTGGAAACAATAAACTAGGGGTCCCGTGAGGGAGACCCGAGCTCTGTTCCCCGCGGCCCCGATCCCTTGTTCTTCGTCGCCACCGCGGGCCCCTTTGCCTCCTCTTGGACTTTATCTCTTTCCCCTTGTGACTTTTACATTTGGACCCTCACCCAGCAAAACATCAACAGGCCGCCAGCACCTATACCACACAGGTCACACTTCTCCACCCAGACACAGCCAGCGGATTTTATTTTGATGAACGAGAATTTAAAAGACAGTCTCTATTTTGTTCCAGTTGACTTGTTGTGAACCTTCACTCCCTCTGCTGGTTGTGAGGAATGTGAAAAACCACCGTTCTTAACGCTGCCCTGCTAGGAGAGTTCCAGAGCAACCTGCCAGACGTGGTTCCACAGTTTCCCGTCTAAGCCAGAGGAGGAAGCCGGTCAAGCGGGTACTGGGCATCGAGCAGACAACCTGTGGAGGGAAAGTTTCATCCTCTGCCCCGCCGGTGATGGAGCTCTGGAATCAGCATTTCAGTCCCCAGGGGTACAGGTGCAATGCGGAGGATGAATTCCAGACACTCAGGGCCCGGCTTGGCTCCAGGTGCACAGGTAACCTAGGGCAGAATCGGGGCTTCGAGAAGTGCTCTCAGGGCTTGTCGTAAGCATGAAAGCTTCGTGGATGGCGAGATTGTGCTGTTAAGGAAGAGTTTAGGTAGCTTTATTTGGAGCACCGCTTTTTGCGGAGCCGATTGTAATCTCAAAGTAATAACTGGTGAGAGAGGGTTTATCTCCAGTCCATAAAAGGCAGAAAATGTTCATCTCTTAATACGATAGGAGGGCAGTGACATTCTAGCCCAAAGTCATTTCAGTTATTCTCTGAACTCATTAAATGACTACCCTGATTGAATCTAGTTCCATAAAAATAAACACTGAGTCCTAAAGGCTTTCTTGGGCTTTAATGCCTTTCTTCTGTGAGAACATGAGGGAGTCATCACCACCAGCAAAGCATTTATTTTCAAGTTCTCGGGTGTGCCTGGTGTGACCTGGGATCCTGTGCCGAGTTAAATCAAAGAAGCTTGGAAGTAGTCTGGGAAGAAATTAACTTGTATACTTACTTTTTTTTTCCCTCTGGGCCACGCCGAGCAGCATGCGGGATCTTAGTTCCCCAAGGAGGGATCGAACCTGTGCCCCCTGCAGTGGAAGTGTGGAGTCTTAACCACTGGACTGCCAGGGAAGTCCCTGTATACTTATTATTTTAATAGGTCAAGCATTTTCTACTCCCCCAAATCTGATGACTAACACCCCAAATAAAAGGAGATTCACTTTACATACACCCCATTTCCTGCAAAAGCCAACAAATACCAGACATACATTGGTCAGAGTGTTTGAGCCCCTGCTCATCTTTGCAGGAGGCAGGGAGGTGGAGTGGCTGCTGTCTCCATACTCCCTTCCTTGGGTGACATGGGTACTGTGTTGATGCAGGTGGTAGAAAGAAGAAAATGCTTGGCCCTTGTCTCTTGTGAGCACTGCTGGCTGCAGGACTGATGTAGTTAGCCTTGTAAGTCAGTCACATGGTCTGTTTTGCCTTCTTCCTTGTATGACAGTTATTTGCATACTTTCCTTATCGACCTTCTTGCTTATAAGCTCCCTGAGGACTGAAACAACGTCTTATTCTTTAGAGCACCTAGTATGTACCAATTATTTGTTGAATAACTGAAGAGTTGTATACTAGGTTCTGAATAAATGTTTGTTGAATGAAAGAATAAAGGTAATCACTGGAGACTTTTCCAAAGCATACAAGAAGCTGTGGATTGCCTTTAGCCAATAAAAATATTGTTAATAATGTTAGCTATGTGCGTTAAGCATTTATAATGTGTCGTGGACTGTGCTCTGCTTTACAAATACTTTCTCGCTTATACAACTTGATGAAGTAGGTCACAGTTATTTATCCCCATTTCACAGATGAGAAAACTGAGGCTTAAAGCGATTAAACTACTGTTCAAATTTGCCTGGTTAAGGACTGTGCCCCAACCTATTTACATTATCTTTGATTATTCTCTTATGACATGATTTGGCCACAAGGGGCAGTAGTACCAGGAAAATGGAATCTCATTCTGCTAAACCGAAACTGTATTTTATTTTATTTTTTAAAATTTATTTTATTCAAGTATAGTTGATTTACAATGTGTTAATTTCTGCTGTATAGCAAAGTGATTCAGTTATACATATAAATACATTCTTTTTCATTACGGTTTATTACAGGATATTGAGTATAGTTCCTTGTGCTGTACAGTAGGACCTTGTTGTTTATCCATTCTCTATATAATAGTTTGCATCTGCTAATCCCAAACTTCTAATCCATCCTTCCCCCGCCACCTCTCCCTTGGCAGCCATAAGTATGTTCTTTGTATCTGTGAGTCTGTTTCTGCTGAAACTGTGTTTTAAGCCACCTTTCCAAAACAGAACAATCAAGGACAATATTAGTGATTAAAGTATGAATATCTTTGGATTTACAGAGATTCAAATATCTGGAATGCCTTTGTAGGGCCTTTACAACATTTTCATTCATTTAATAAAAATGTCTTGCTGTGAGGTACTGCAGGTACAGAGATGGTTGAGATACCGCAGCTCTAATGATTAAATCATTAAACCCAGTGTGCTGAGGGCTTAATTATATGTGTGTAAAAAGCAACATGGCAGCTTAGAACAGGCAACCCCCAGTGCTACCGGAGACCCATCTAGAGAGCCTCCCCAGGGAAAAGGACATTTGTGAGGTGTCTCAAAGGGCAGCTAAGAGGAAGTGGGGGAGTGGAGGCACAGTGATGGAGGGATGGCATGGGGAAGAGTTCACGTGTCCCCTATACTTCCCATTCCGTTCACACTTTTAATCATCTTCAGTGAATGCAGTGCCTTATATATATATTTTAAACAGTAAAGAAATCCAGGTGAAGATTACTAAGTGCTTTAACAGATAACCAGACTTTTTTTTTTCACTGAAAAGTCCATATGACTAAACATAAAATGTTTAGTTAAGGGCAAAATAAGGCATTGATGAATTTTGATGGATTGATGGAGACTGGTTAGTGGAGTTGGCTAGAACACCTTGCAGAGGGACCAGTATGAGTTAGAGCCCTTCTTGTACCACAGGTCTCAAAAGAACTAGGTAAGAGCAGGTGAATGGATCAGAGCAAATTAATCTCCTCATCCCAGCCCCAAACCCAACTCCAGTCCCAGTATGGGAACAGGAAACATACATCCCACTTTGTCTTTTTTTTTGCAGTTTGCGGGCCTCTCACTGTTGTGGCCTCTCCCATTGCGGAGCACAGGCTCCGGACGCACAGGCTCAGCGGCCATGGCTCATGGGCCCAGCCGCCCCGCGGCATGTGGGATCCTCCTGGACCGGGGCATGAACCCGTGTCCCCTGCATCGGCAGGTGGACTCTCAACCACTGGGGAAGCCCTCACTTTGTCTTTGTCTTTGAAAGACAGAATTATCAGGTTGTTACCGGGAAATCATGGAATTGCAAATTTATAGCATTTATTTTTGGCTACTGTGAAGCAATAAATGCGAGCTACAAAGTTAGAAAAGAAAATTGCTATGGCTTCTGTTTCTTGAGAACAGTCTTTATACTGACTTAAGCCTTCATAGGTGGCAGAATGGAAAAAGTACAGTTTTTAAATGTTTTTAAATGTTTTATTACTTATGATATTGATGTTTCCTTTCTCCGCCAAATTTCATTAAAATTACATACTTTTTATTCCTTTGTATTTAAAAGTTATGCTAACCCTAATGTTTGAATTTTCTTTGTAAAGCTTATGAAACTGACTGCCCTATCTCCAAGTCATTTAGACACTTTTTCCCGCCCACAACTTCAACTGCCTGTTAATATCATTTTTTAACATTTTCTTGTGTCAGACAGGAACACTACCTTAAATGCAAAATGTATGTATAATCTGTTACAATCTCTACATCATATCTAATCCACGTGAGCCAGACCAGATTGTTTTATTCCTTTATAAATGATTAAACATCAGTGAGTTGGTATAGTGATGTACATAAATATGTATTTCTCAAAACATATGGATAGGTATTTATTCTCTGAAAGTCTCTAACTGTAAGATTTGGTATAATTGTTAGCATACATTTTTTTACAGAAAGACTCTTTGCTGCATATTTGACACTACATAACTAATATAAATAATGTATGGATGGTAGGCTGTATGAATTTTTAGTAAATGTTAGGTCTAATTCCCCTTAATAAGTCCAGTTGAAAAAAGCACGTTTCAGTTGAAAGAAGAATACACCACTTTCATGGTGCTCTAGCAAGTCAAAGGGCTTGTCCATTTTCTTGACATCGTATTTACTCAAAAGAGTTTATCTAAAGGGAAA
>NW_006791304.1:1710574-1719512 GCF_000442215.2 Lipotes vexillifer | reverse complement strand
GGGAAAGAGCAAGGTTGCAGGCAGCTTAGAACAATGTTGTAATTGTGACTAATTAAGTGTCCTCAGCTGTGTCTATACTGGGCCACTATTGACTTGCCTTCCACATAGTCTCAGCTGTAGGTAACCACACTAAAAATTCCTCCACTTATTATATCCCTTGCTGTTCTCATTTCTACATGGTGAAATATTGACAAATATGTCACAGTTGTCTGTTACACTTTGTTCCGTGAGTAGGTAAACTGAGGATACAACTATTCTCCCATATTTTGAATTTTCTACACAGAAAGTGGCTCAGGGTGTGGGGATACTTATGGGCTGGACTGATGAAATGATTCTGAGGAGCAGAAATTCAGAATGATTGTGCTTGGAGTGGTGCTACCCCAGTACTAATCCATCAACATACTCCAAACACGCTCTTTATAACCACGGCAAGCAATTCCCAAAGCTGCCTGGTAGTTCAGCCAGCATCCAACCATCAACAAAGTGAACTGTGACCTGATCCATGACTGGGTTTACTTAGCATCACACGTTAACCACCAGAGCTTTCAGCCTTACAGACCTATGAGAATTGGCTTTTATCACCTTGAACAATTCTTAAGCTTTCCTTGCCTTCGTTGCCATGTTTGTAAGAAGATGATGAAAGACTAGATGTGTGTTCTCAAAGTTTAATGGGCACACGAATCTCCTGGGCATCGTATTAAATTCAGATAGGGATTCAGTAAGTCTACAGTGGGGACAGAGAGTTCACATTGGCTCCTAGGTGCTGATCCAAGACCACATAGTGAGTACCCAGGAGCTAGCTGATCTCTAGTGGGCCCGTCAACCTGAAATTGTCTCATGAGGGCTTTGCTTGTGAAATATACTTTATCCTAAACTATGTATAAGTTCACAATCCATTGATTTCTTTTTGCATATCATGTTATAGGGTCTTACAATGCCAGTGGGCAAGATAATGAATGAGGACTAAATTCAGCCCTTGGACTATTTTCTAAAGTTTAAAAACTTATAAACTAATAATAAATGTAGGAATTAGGTGCCAAGGCTGTGTGCCCATGATTTTTATCATCAAATACTAAATCTCAACAAAGTAGATAAGCATCTTCATTATCACTACCGCTTCAGAACTTCACAGGGCTGCGTGAAGGATCCACTAGTGTTTGCTATTTCATTTTCTTTGGTGTGGATAGATACACATTCTGAGAATAGAATGAGCTTTCAAATATTTATATGTGAAATGTTTCATGGATTTTATTTTGATGCATTGATTCTCTTCAAAATACCCCAGAATTCTGGACATCTTAAAATTTTCTCCACTTTTGCCTCTCACCACATTTCTCCCATATACCCCAATACCCCAATACCCCACTCAAGTTCCCAAAGACCAAATTAGATAGAATTTTACCATAGAGAACTCTCCTTCTGGAGTCTTTTCATTTAATTCAATTGAACAGGTAGGTTCCTAAGAACAGCAGAAATACACTCACAGAATTTAAAAGCCTCTATGTTCTCTTGTTTCTTGGGATGTTATTTTAGCATCTGTGCTCAATTTCAAGATCAGCTTGACTATTTCATATTCTTATGATTTTATAAATCTTGAATAACATTATACATCTTGGTCTCTTGGTTTTATTGCACCAGTTGCTAAGCAATGGTATGGAAAATTTTAGCAAAAATATTCATTTCATATTTTTCTTTGAGAGTAAATGCAATAGGGGCACACTTTTTTAAAAAAAAAACCTGTTTTCCCATGTTCAAAGCATAATCTGAAAGCCTGGAGTAAAGGTTTATGCAGATAATGCATTCATGATCGAACTATTTGTATATTAAATATGGTTGTAGGATATAAATTAACTTAAGCTCTTGAAATTTATAGATGAATTCAAAAATGTAAATCTGCTCAGAAAAAAAGCTATTTATCTCATCCGTTTGTATGGTAATTGACAGTTCATAATGAAATAATCTGATGCACAGAGTCCAGCTAAATTAGCCCACCCGTAATGTACTATCTTGAAGCGACTTCACATTCTCATTAGGGCCTTTCTAATTTCTAAAGCAAAATTAATGCAATTAGTGATCAAATCAATACATATTGATCATGAGTTTCTTCAATATGGCATGAAAATATCAGGTCAAAAAGAAAGGGCTTTTTTAAAATCACAGAATTAATATAAGAAATTTAAGTTGTGGGAAAAAAAGCTTTGTGCTATTTTTCCACAGTAGCTACTATTTATGAGAAAGTGGCAATATTACTTTTTAGCATTGTTTGCATGAAATTCAACACAATGTGCTACACCCCCATCCCTGCCCCCCAACACATCAATACTGTATTCATTGTCCATATGGATTTTTTTCTCCCCATAAATATCCAAAAGCAAATTTTTTCCTCATGTGCAGAATTTCAGATGACTAATTACTCAAAAGCATTTTTGTCTTTTTCAGATGCAAATGTAAGCAAGATTCCAGGGAGAAGCACATCTCCCTCCCAAATTGTCGACCCAATGCATGTACCCCTTGCGGAGTGGGCTGGAGTTAAATGTATGCAGGAAGGGACTTGAAGCCCAGAATAAAAAAAAATCAAAACACATTTGTGAAAATCAAGGGACTGCTGCTTTTCTACATACTAATCAGCTTATTTCAGTGTGAAATAAAAAGAGACTTCCAAGAAAAAAAAAAAAAAAGTGACTCAGTCCCAGAAGTCCCTGTCACCTTCAGCCAAACGGATTCTGAGATGTGGTTCAATCGGTGTTTACTCCTGTTGTGTGAGGGGAAACGTGTGATGAACTGCCTTAACTGCTCAACTTCTTGGTCTGAGTCACCAGATTATGTAGATCCTGGGGGATATTTCTGAGTAAACCCAGAAAAACAGAACATATTGTTGGGTCAAATCTACCTTTGAGATCTTCCAAAGGCTCAGCTGGGGAGAGGACCAGATCCAAAGCTGTAAGACCATGGATTGCAGTTGTGGCCGGTGAACTTGCTTCTGCATCTTGGGGACATGTTAGGGCATGAGCCACTTTTCCTAAGTCATATTTCGTGGCTGTATTTGCAGAAGTTTTATGGCATGTGAATAAATTCCCTTTCTGTCTGCGATAAAATTCAATTGCTTTGTTTTAAAAAAGGTAATTAGTTTGAAGTTTTTCTTGCAATTTTCACACCATATGAACATGAATAAAGCTTTTCATGGTGTGTAAATTTATAAACTGTGATTACTTAAATGAATGGCAGTAACAGGTGTACATTTTATTTTGTTTACAGACGGGTCCCATTGACTTGAAAGTGATTTCACAGATTTTAGTTGAAGTTCAGACATTTATTCGCTGGAATGAAACTCTGGGGCTTCTGGTGAGGCAATCTGATGGAATTGATTTAATGTCCTCACTAATGTTACTGTTTTTGACATTAGTGTTGGTGAAAATAATACATTTATATTTGCCAAATCATTTCTAAATTATCTCAAGGAGAACAGTACATGTGTTTATAGGTGGTTCTAGAATATTACTTTAAAAGAGCATTATCTTAAGTGTGTTCCACTGGTCTCTGGTCCTATGTGATGCTTTGGCAAAAAAGGATTCCACGGAGAAATATGAAGTTTAGAAATGCCTATAGATTCCATTGTATTTTTTTTTTTTTTTTTTTTTTTTTTTTTTTTTTGCGGTACGCAGGCTTCTCACCGCTGTGGCCTCTCCCGTTGCGGAGCACAGGCTCCGGATGCGCAGGCCCAGCGGCCATGGCTCACGGGCCCAGCCACTCCGCGGAATGTGGGATCTTCCCGGACCGGTGCACGAACCCGTGTCCCCTGCATCAGCAGGCGGACTCTCAACCACTGCGCCACCAGGGAAGGCCCCCATTGTATTTTTTTAAATTAATTAATTTATTTTTGGCGGCGTTGGGTCTTCGTTGCTGCACGCAGGCTTTCTCTAGCTGTGGCGAGCGGGGGCTACTCTTTGTTGCTGTGCGCGTGCTTCCCATTGAGGTGGCTTCTCTTGTTGCAGAGCACAGGCTCTAGGTGCGTGGGCTTCAGTAGTTGCGGTGTACTACAGGCTTAGTTGCTCCGCAGCATATGGGATCTTCCCGGACCAGGGCTCGAACCCGTGTCTCCTGCACTGGCAAGCGGATTCTTAACCACTGCGCCACCAGGAAAGTCCCAATTCCATTGTATTTTGGGGGGTAAATTTACAATGGCTTCTCTTTTCCTGTGAGTGGAACTTTCTCCTAGGTTGGAGGTGACATTATTCCTAGAGGTGGTCCCTGCAGGGGAGTAAGCACTGCCTTGCCCTCTGTCTGTGCCTCTGTCTGCCAGGACCTCTGCGGTGATTGTAGAGCCAGCCAAACCCACCATCCCCCTGAGGCTGCTTTGGAAATGCCTGGGGCCTGACAGTTAAAGCCATTTCATAGAGGCCGCTGGACCTCCAGGATTGGCCCTGGTTTTTGGACAAGCTCCGAAAGCCTGTGTTTGCTGCTGTGGGCTCTGATTTGGAGGAGCCTTAATGAAAGCTAAGGGTGATGCTAATTTGGTTTCATTTGACATCTGAAGTTACATTTGTAGACATGCTGTGCGTAGTTACACCAAGGGTTACAAGAAGCCTTGCAATAAAACAGGGGCACGAACAACAAGATTTTCTAAGAAAATGGAAACCAAAATTTATTATCGTTTTGAAAAAGACTTCTCTTAAGACCCCAGTCTGATTTAAATGCTCTTTATTTGTATTTCCCAACTATTTTCACATTCTTATGATTCCCATCACCTTGTAGTGCTTGCCTGTCTGTCATTGCCCAGGTATGTGAGCACCTGCAGGATACACAGCCCTGTCTTATTTATTTTTTAATTTTTATCATCAAGCAGAGACCGCAGACACTGAGTTTCGGAGCAGGGAGCTTGAGCTCTTGTTCCAGCTTTGAGAAGTGGTTAAAAGCATGGACTTGGGAGGCCAACTGCCAAGTCTCAGATCGCCGTGAACTTGGGCAAGTTATTCAACCTTTCTCTGGGTTTCTTCATCTTAAAAATGTGGATGATAATAGCGTGAGCTTCACAGGGTTATTCTGTGTAATAAAGAGTTGATGTTTATAATGCACAGAATAATGCCTGACATATAGTAAATATTGTATGGCTATTCATTTAGTTTCAATTTGGTCATATCAAATTGCACCCCAAACCTGTTTCCTCACAGGTACAAGTGAGCTATATTGGAAGTGACCTGTACAACGCATGGAGCATACTGTAGGCTCCATGGACACTTCCTGGACCACACTTATAATACATTGTGCGTGCCCGTGAAGGTTCTAGATGGGGCAAGCATGAAAGTACGCTAAAGACATGCATGATAGCAACTTCTTGGGACTCTTGCTTCTGAGCCCTCTTTGCTGCACATCCGTCCTGGTCATCAGTTGGCTACTTTAAGTTATATCTCCCCAGGTTTTTGTTGTTGTGTCTCATGGGGAGAGGTTGGTATATGTGTGCGAGTATGTGAGAACTCACATTAAAACAGCAGGGAATGCTCAATCCTGTGTTTCATCAACCCTTTCTCTCATAAGCCATGACATTTTGTAGTGTGGATAAGAAAGGAAATCGTAGCTAGGTCTCCAGATTGGAGATAGGAAGGAGGCCCATCTTTAATGGCATTGAAATAGGAGGTGAAACTAAACTCACCATTGCTTATTTATGGCTGTAGTTATTTCTCTGTGGTTACTCCCAGAGGGGTTACTTTCCGTTGTTAATTGGAACTTCTAAGCCATTTTTATTTACAAAGTGTTTTACAGTCATTGGTATTGATGACTTATAATTCCCCCATGAGTTAGGTGTCAGGATGAGGCATTGACACAGCTCCACTCTCAGGAAGCTGGGACGTGAGGGTGGATAAATCTGCCACTCCTCCCACACAGCAGCCTTGGGGTCCTGGTTTGCTTTGTTTTGGCCTGTCAGATGTGTATTACCTTCTCCATGTGTTCTCATAGCACTTATGATTGGATTCCTGGATAAAGGGTCTTTTCAGGAGGGACTGAGAGAAAGAGTGACACAGAATCCACTTAGCAATAATTTTCTTCCTTCTGCTCCCCGTTGAAATGAATCGTCCTTGCAACTGTATGTCTTCCGGCACACTTATTTTGTTTTTTAAAGAAGTAAGACAAATAACTGCCTGTTTATTGTTAAATTTGTAGTGCCAGTCATGACAAGCATAAGGATAGTAACACTTTTGCCAGTGGGGTGCTTATCTGTTTTACTAGTTCAGAAGGACTTGATTGATGCGAAAGACCAAGGTCTCAGTAAAGATAATTTAGCCATTTCCATACAGTTTATGCTTGTGTTGGTTGTCTCCTGCAGGGGAGTCCCAGGGGGCAGCTTCGTTGACCTTCCCTCTAAAAGGTAACACATAGGAGATTCCTAAAGGAACCATCGTCTAACAAGACTAATGACGGCTTCCATGCCTATTATCATTCAGAGACATAGAAAGAGGCTTTAGAAATGCAGTACCACATTCCTCCCTTGATGTTCCACATGATCTATTAAGGCGTTATGTGGCAGATAAATTAATCATTAAAAACTTAACTGTTAAGTCTTTACAAATAATAACCAGGTGTACTTTGATTATCTTTGATCTCAATATATATTTTTTCTGTCACTAAACAGATGATACATAGCAGCTTGTTTTGCTGACAACTAATCTGAGAGACTCAAAGAAAGGACGCTATTTTCCTCCAGTATATTTTCTGCCTCTTTTTTTAAGTTAGATGGGCTACAAAGAAGTTCTTCACTTAGTGGTAGCTCGTGACAGCCGGGATCCCTTTTTCATATTGCTTTGCTGGGGTGTGAGTATGAAGCATCTTCATTGTTTATTATTCCAGCTCTCCTCTCATCTGATTTATTTCTCCCATTCATTGCTACTTAGTATTTCAAAGTTCTGACCAGGGGACACGCTCCACATCTTGTGTGCATTAGGCATTCCATGGTACACTGGATTCCACTTAATACCATCACTTTGGATTGAGGTGGATGTTTTTTTTATAATGTGTTTTTCGTCACATTAACCACTTCCAGAGCTAATAATTTTTACGTTCCAAGAAGAAAAAAGATAACATGGAATAATGTAAATGCAACAGTCGAGGGAGATGTATGTTTAAGACAAATGAAAATGCATTGCAACACAGGACAGGATTAGTGTCGTAAATGATTTAATCATTTCTTATTAAGAATAACACTGAAATGTTTTAAGATGCTTCTGGGGAAACTCGCATGAATAGAAACTGAGTAACTGATGAATTTAGGAAACGCACCAGGAATGCTATGATAGAGATGAGAGGTAACAGAAGAGGACAGAGTCCTTCAGCTGGCAGTAGGTTTCATAAAGAAGTTGAAGGGCGTTTGGTTGAAATCCTTGTTCAGATCTCTAAAATCTATTCCATTAAATAACATGGGTTTCTACTGAAAGTTAGTTTAGTGAAGTAAAATTTTTAATTTGGCATTTCAAAAATTTAATTTGAAAATCATTTCTTTATAGATGTGTGGATTTCCTTTGTATTTTGTAATATAGTAAGAACTGCTTTATGGTAAGATATTGAAGCGTGGGAGTCACTTGGGAGGGGGAATTAAGATTATTTTTCCAGTTTGTTGAATATAATATATGTGAAAAGAATGTCTTTATTCACTCTGAATTCGGAGCAATTGGTGTTGATAATATGCACTTTTACTTTTTGAAGGTTTTTGTTAGACATTATTAATGGGAAGCAAAAATAATTATGTCTTCATGAAGATGCCAACTATAACAATAATTTACTTGAGAGCTTGCAATATTTGGGGAGTGTTGATATATCTAAATGTTTTCTTTAAAATAAAAATTATTCTTAAAGGGACTAATGGCTACTGTTAACTGTGATAATAGCTAAAATGTCCCAAGCATTTATTATGTGTCAACTGTTCTAAGTGTTTTACATGTGCTACCTCATTTTATTATCATAACATCATAATATCTAGTAGGTATTATTTTTCCCTGTTCGTAAATAAGAAACAGAGGCAAAGAGAGATGAAGTAAATTACCCAAGAACATATGGCTAGTGAGCTGTAGAACAGTGATGGATGAGACAATGTATGTTCTCTGCTAAATATATTATGAGGTCTCGGTGATGAAAGTTTTCTTCTTTTTTCATCAGACTGACAGACCAACCAACACCACTCTGGCATTTTATAATGATAAAACTTGAGGTCCAGAGAAGTTAAGTGGTTTGCCTAAGGTCACACAGCAAATCAGTGGTAAACAGGAAAAGCTCTTTTGTATCCTACTGTGTTATTTGAATTGGGCTTGTTTGGCAGCCTACGCTAGACCAAACGGGTGCCGGGTGCCGGGGGTGAATAGGTCCCTTCCTTCAGAGAGCAGGAGGGAAAGGGATTTGGTTAAAGAAAATCAGCCCTCGGCTTCCCTGGTGGCGCAGTGGTTGAGAGTCCGCCTGCTGATGCAGGGGACACGGGTTCATGCCCCGGTCCGGGAAGATCCCACATGCCACGGAGCGGCTGGGCCCGTGAGCCATGGCCGCTGAGCCTGCGCGTCCGGAGCCTGTGCTCCGCAACGGGAGGGGCCACAACAGTGAGAGGCCCGCGTACAGCAAAAAAAAAAAAAATGAAAATCAGCCCTCTCTTCAACTGTAAACAAGACACACTTGGGAGGAGAGGAAGAGCATGAGTCAGGACCAGCCATAGGCACATGTATGGGGAGTTGACATTTTTCTTGGGTATGATCCCCACTTCCTACCACTACCACCTTATTCTTTTTCCAGTGTCTCCAATTCAGAGTCCTATTGCCCAGTCTCCCGGTAAAGTGGTCTATTTTAAAGTGTTAGTGCTTTAATAATCCCTTTCTGAAGACTTAAAAGGAAACCAGCTAAAAAAGAACATTGCATGCTGATTTTGTTTTTTTTTTTTTTTTTTTTTTTTTTCGTTACGCGGGTCTCT
>NW_006791304.1:1675144-1707901 GCF_000442215.2 Lipotes vexillifer | reverse complement strand
CATGTGGGATCTTCCCGGACCGGGGCACGAACCTGTGTCCCCTGCATCGGCAGGCAGACTCTCAACCACTGTGCCACCAGGGAAGACCCATGCTGATCTTTTAAGTATGATAGCATCTAGGGAGAGAAAATAATTTAACATAAAAGGAGTTTCCAAGTATTCTTCAATTCAGATAATTTAAACAACCAACTTTTCCAGTTATGAACATGCCTGACCTGAAAAAGGGAATCAAAATTTTTGGAAAAACATTTACAATATGAATAATATCACATATTTATTTAAGACTACCTATCTTTGAGATGCTCAATCATGGTCAGATTTTAAAAATAAAACCAAGTCTATCTTAGACTATTATCCAATATAGTATCCCTTCTGCCGTTAAAATCCCCAGGGATAAAATGAAAGCATGCAGAAGTTATTTTCTACAAGAGTACAATCAAAACAAAGATGGAACCTTCCTGATTCTCATTCGCCTGACCCATTATACTGATTTATTTAGTAATAGTTGCATGGATGGCAGTAGATGCTGGGAATATATAACCCTGGGACTTCAGACTAAAGCAATTATTTTGACTTCTTAGACTTTTGGACTAGTCTGACCAAACACTAATTTTCTAGGTTTTTTTTTTTTTCCTCTACATGAGTCAACCTTCAAGTACAGAACACAGACTCACAAGCAAAAATTTTATATCTTTTCCTGTTTTCCCTAAACCTAGTGAAAAAGAAAATGAAGGATTCCTATCCAGAGAGGCAAGTAATTTCTTTTTACTACCATAATAAGGTTGTCAGATTTAGTAAAGAAAACTACAGGATACCCAGTTAAATTTGAATTTCAGATAAAGAATAATTTTTTGGGGGTGTAAGTCCCATGAAATCTTTGGATGCCCTGTGTTTTACCTGGCGACTCTGAACAAGGACACACCCCACTCCTGGTGGAGAAGGGGTGTGGGCATCGCTCCAAGAACCCATAGGTCCCGGTGGGGGAACAGCCCTTCTGCCATAGCCCTTGGTACATGCAGTCATGTGTGTGTGCTATTGTCTCAGGTTGCACTGGAGAGATGGTCACTGGCTCTTCTCCATTCAGGGCACCCAATTCATGCTGCGGAGGTGGCCAAGCATTCTGGAACCTGGCCACTGAGGCAAAGGGAACCCATCAATCCTTTTACACTATAATGATTTTTGAGCGTGGCCTTGATGTCTATATTCAAACTGTGAGGTTTTAATCCAGCTGCATTAGCTGGATTATATGCAAGGTCTGCAGGCTTCATCTAATCAGGCCATAATTTGCTGATTAAAAAGATAAATTTTATTACAAAGTAGCATTTGTTGTGGGCCCCCTGCACAGTCCCCCAAGGGGGATTTTCCCAGATACCCCTCCCAACTCTATGGTAACCAAGCCAAAATGATTTGTCCTTCTCAGTCTTGGTTTTCTGACCACCTTTAGATGAAGTAAAATGAAACCATTTGAGGGATAAGACTTAGCTGAATGATATTATAACCAGAGCTAAGAAGAGCTGACTCATCCAGCAAGTACTCAATGGAAAGTGGCGCTGATTTTTTTTAAATGGTAAAGCAGTTCTCAGAGTAGTATTTATATTCCCAGTCCTGGCTATTTAAGTTTTGTTTTTTTGTTTTTTTTTAATGTAAACTAGCAGGAGATGCAAAACATTTCTAATGATTTTAAATGTGTAATGTAAAAAATAACTCAGAACATCACCCTTATTTATTAAAAAAAAAAAAAATCTGGTGAGGTGTTTTAGCCAAGGAAAAGAAATTAACACAAATTGTGATGAACACCCTTGACCTGTAGTTGGAATAAGAAGAATAAGATTTTAAGTCAGTACAGTGAAAGGCATGCTAAGAGCGTTAAACAAAAGAGAAAAGCCAAAAAACTAGTATATGGAAAGGCATTTGTTCAGTATAGCTGTTTCCTATTGCTGACCGGTCTTCTGCAGCATATGAAGGGCGCCTAGTGACCCCTAGCTGAGGAATCTATATAGCTTCGCACCCTTCCCCCACCTGACAGACAGCTGACAGTCCTGCGCGCCTCCGCCCCTGAACTCCATCAGCTCCAGGGGAAGAGTGGCTCTCTATACAGCAAAGCACACCGCTGATGCAGGCTTTCTCTGCCAGCAATCCATGTCCTTTGTGTGTTTTAGCAGTCAAAACTCACATCCCCTTGTCTCTCCCTTTTTAAAATGATTTGATTCTCTTCAGTACTTACATCCAAAAGGAAGATGCTCCGAGTGATAAAGTGGTCCAGAGCCTCTAATGACACAGCAGCGAGGCACAAGGAGCCTGCATTGCTCCCTGGAATTCAAGTGCGTTGTGAGTCAGGGCCTGGGGAAGCAGTCGGTGTACATGCAGGTTTTCCACCAGTGGCTTCCTACCCACCATGGTTCCATTAATATACTAGAAATTAAGATCAGTGTCTGTATGGTAAAAGCTTTTTTAAAAATCTTGTAAGAAGACACCGTAAGATGGATGTTTTTGGGTGAAGGACTATGGTTGCTTTTTAAAATTGTATTTGCCATAATTTTAAAATGTTCTAAAACGAATACATATAACTTTACAGGTAAAAAAATAATTGAATAAACTTTATCTCATAAAGCAAAAGGAATTCTCGTTTGGATATTCTGAGTTCATGCCTCTCATTAGGTTTCAGGAGTTCAGTATAAACTAAGAGTTTGTGTCTTAAGCTGTCAATAAACTATCTTCCAAGTCTACGCAAAAACAGGACCCAGGCCCATGGCTGGGAAAAGGTAAGGTTCGAATGTCCTGAAGAAATCTCGTTGTCACCTTGGTGAGCTTCCACTGCAAAATCAGTTCCTTTGCATTACTGCATAGCAGTGATTCCTGTATTTCAAAAACCAAAAGCAGGAGAAAACAGCTTAAATTGCAGAGACTCCCCACTGCCGCAGCCCTAGGTGAAGGATGAACATGGGCGTGCCTTTTGAATCAAGAGACGGGCAGTTGGCTTTACACTTCTTGGACTGAGCCAGCTTGTAGCAAATCATGTGGCAGCTGAAGAGCCAACGTAGAAGGCACTTTCAAACATGCAGAAGTGGATCCCCATAAATGAAATGCAGAATGGTTGGAGGAAATGAATCCCTCACATCTACCCGTTCTCTTTTTCTTCTAGAGTGCCTCGGAATCTTCATGGAGAAGTCAGGAACCATATGTATCTCATATATTTTCCCCTCAGAAGTGCCTGGCACATAGTAAACACTCACTGAATTTCTCTTGAATGAATGAGTTGTGAGACCAATTCAAAATTAAAGCATCACATCTGATCAGTATCCAGTTAGATGAGGAAGCACACATGAGACATCTAACACAATGCCCAGGACCAGAGTGGGCGCTCAGCAAGTGTCACATCAATGTCTCCCCTATAGACCTCAAGTATAGTCTGCTTTCTGTAAATCTGTGCACTTTACTGTAAGATAGTATTTATCAAATGGCAGCATTTGTGCCTTTGGAGATGTCAATAAGTGATTGTTTAAAGAAATAAATTTTAAAGTTCTGGGGCCACATCTGTTTCGGAAATGCTGCTTACATTCTTCCACCCTTAGGAATTTTCCACTTACTAAGCATTTGAGAAGTACAGCAATAAAGCAAGTCGCTTAACCGTTTCAAAAAATATTTTTATCCTTATGAAAGTTATATATGCACATAGTTCTATAATATTTGTTAGGAAAAATAGCAATCCCTCATCCCAGCTTCCCATTTCCTGCTTCCCAGAGGCACTGACTGATTCTTTTGGTATTTATTTCAATACCTCTAAATAGCCTTAAACAACCACTCGTACTACTACGCTTTGAGTTTTTGGTTTTAGGTGTTATTTACTGACTTTGGCGATGGAATTGTTGGGAAAAGGGCTCAGGCAATGCCAGAAGCGTCAAACAGTGCAGGCTAGAACCCACAAGTGGAAGGACTGGCAGGGCGCGCGGAGAGGTGTGCTCAAGCCAGGCGTGGCCAGACACATCGAGGATGTGCTCTGGAGTGGGACACCTCCATTGCCCCTGTTGCTCTCTTTGTGCAGGGGCCTTGTGGGGAGAACATAACAATGGGGTTTATACAGATGAACGTGGTATGCAGTGGAGATCCACGCCTTGCAGCTCCATGCCAGCTGCCTCGGGAAGTCACACACCAGTCTTGATAGACCCTGTGCAGAGGGGAGCATGCGTCCCAGTTAACTCATTGCCAGGTAACCAGGAAGAACGGCTGGGTTCACTGGTAGGCAACCCTATAATACTGTTACTCCACTGACCCATCCTGCTTGTAGTTACTTCATACTTTGGTTAGATCAGCATTTATTGTGTTCATTATTATCATTTGAAATGCTGTTCATGGTTGAGCCATATAGTACCTTTTGATTAATATCCCCTCCTGTACAACTTTTTCCCTGGAGTTCTTTTATTGTTTTAGGTTTGCAAAGTTCTCTATATGCCTATCACTGATTTATCCCCAAACTTTCAATCAGGTGTGTAAACTTCCTCTCAATATGTTCAAACACTTTAAGCATCCCCTCCCATTTATCTTCTTGAAGACATCACTCCCAGAGCCTTCAGACCTGCCCCAGTCTGAATGCCTTGCCCAAGCACATGAAGATAACAAACAGCTTTTTAGAGCCTCACTCTTGAAGTTAAGAGGTCAGCCAAGATCACCAAAAATCTGAGGATCTTTGACTTATCATAAAAGACAGAGACAACAATCAAAATAATAATGGTAACAACAAGAAAATTCTGGAGAAAACAGAAACTGTGCAAGAAAAAAATCAAAAAGTTATCATTAATTCTTCAGATAAATAAATATATTGAGTTCCTGAAACAACAGAAGGATACCATGAAAATGGAACAGAGGCAAATACGGCTCCTAAAATTAAAAATACGATTGCAGAAATTAAAAATTCAGTGAAACTTGGAGGATAACATTGAAAAATAATCTCTCAGAAAATAGAACAAAAGACGGTGAGAGAAAAGATTTTCTTTAAATATTCAATCCAAGAATTTCAACCTCCAAATAATAGGGATTACAGAAAGAGAAAAGAGAAAAAACTAAGAGTGTAAAAATTTCTAAGAAACAATTCAAGAACATTTCTCAAAACTAAAGTACAGAAGTTGCCAGATTGAAAGAGCTCACTGTATACTGAACACAGTGAATAAACGTAGACCCCCATCAATCCACATCACTGAGAAACTGCAGAACACTAGGGAAGAGAATATTTCTTAAGAGAATCCAAAGAGGAAATAAGGTAGCAGAAAGAGGGTTCAGGAATCAGAAAGTCCCCAGACTTCTCACCAGCAGCACTGGAAATTAGAAGTAATGGAGCCCCTGTCTCTGACATTCTGATGGAAAATGATTTCCAATATAAAACTCTACACTAAGCTAGACTATTGATCATGTGTGAGAGTAGAATAAAATATTTTAAGTCATTCAAGAACTAAAAATTTTTCTCCCATGCAACTTTCTTAGGAAATTACAGAAGTATGCCTTCAACCAAGAAGGAGAAAGACACAGTTCCATAAATGAGAGAGCCAACTCAAGAAAAAGGTGAAAGGAATTCCCAGGATGATGGTTGTCTTAGGTCAGGTTCCCTAGAAGCAGAGCCTGAAACAAAAATGCATGTACCCCTGATTTATTGAGGGGGAGCTGTCAGGAGAAAGGGAGAGAGGGAAGCAGGATAGAGGAAGGAAAGGAGGAAAACAAGGGTATGGACTCAGCTGGAGGGCAGCTCAGTCTGATCCCGTGGGAAGCTAGCTCTGTGGCATAAACTGCACCACAGAGATGGTCCTACCTAAAGGCAAGGAGACCAGACTTTTGTAGTCTTGTGTCAATCCAGCACTGACTGTGGGAGGGGTGTACTCTGGGTTGAAGTGTCTCCCATTTGGCTTCAGGTAATTCCCTGGAGAAGGGGCATCTTTGAAACATTGCCAGTCACAGCAACTGCAGGACTGGTGTCCCAGCCATGTAAGGGGATCTGGGCAAGTATCAAGAGTGACCACTACAATGGTGAGGAACTGCGGTGCAAGTGTTCAACCCGCAAGGCATCTGGAAGAGAGAAATGTAACATTCTATCAGCATTATAAAGGTAGACATTTTCTTTTAATCTGTGGTTCTAACATACACTTTCTGTATAGCAAATAACTTCTGCAAAGGCAACTCAATAGACCTAAAATTAGGACCATACCTTTGATTTAAATAGAATATAGTAGCCAAAGATTAAAATATAATGAGGCTATACATTTCCTCATTAGTCCTTTCATAAAGGAAATAAAGAAAAGGAAATTAAACTCTTGCTAATAAGATGCTGGTTATTGGCTGTGTATCTTTTGAAAAAAATAAGAGAAATCATAAATCAAATCAGCTTTTAAAGTCAAATGGAATCATGCTTACTTGAAATGTATGTCCATGCACAAGCTCAAAAGACTGCCCGTAACATAATCTAGCGAAGACAAGAGTCAGAGAGAAAACTGTTTATTGTGCGGAGTTGCTAAACACATATATACTTCAAAACAGGACGACAGATGTGGAACAGCTGCTCATTATCTGGGATGGGGGAGTCTGACTTCTTTGAAATTACTTATAAGCTCTTTCATGATTAGGTCTAATATTTTTTCTTTTGGGTAAATAAAATTAAGCATCCATGATCAGAATTTTAATATATATCTTGATTTGCAACAAAAATGCTCACATATATCAGATTATCAAAATTCTTCACATTTTAATCCTAGCAATATTCATGAGGGTCCTGTTACTTACAGTAGTTATAGCAAACATCTACCAAATGTTTACTATGTGCCAGGCACCACTCTAAGTATTTTAACTCATTTGATCCTCAACTACCTTCAGAGGTAGAACATATTCTCATTCTCATTTTGCAAAGCTCAGAGAGGTTATTAACTTGCCCAGGATCACACAGCTAGTAAATAGTGTTCAGATTCAAACACCAGCACTCTGACTCCAGAATGTACACTTGGCTAAACCATCACTTTGTATACTACTGGTCATAATACAAAATATAGACTCTTTCAGGTGTGCATGTTGTGAAGTATGTGACAATGGTTGCCTTAGAAGAGAAACTTGCTGAGCGACAGGATTATCAGTCAGGATAGGCGTGGCTAAGTTGTGGAAACAGAATGACACAATAACATTTCATGCCCCAGGCAGGTCAGCAGGAAGCTCTGCTCCCCACAGCTAGTTAGGGACCTCGACCTCAGTTTTCTCGGGCAGAAGAGAGGCTGTGGCTTTGGCAGAGCAGCCCTTAAATGCCTCAGCACAGAAGTCTCACAGCACACTTCCGTTCACATTTAACTGGTGAAACTAGTCAGTTGGCCTCACCTCCCTGCAAAGTTGTTGGGAAATGTGAGCAACGGGTAGAAAAAATCTTGGAAAAAAAGCAACTGAAGCCAAAGAGGAATAAAAAGGTCGCAAGGAAGCATTTAGCTACTCGAAATGCTTACGGAAATTTAGGAGACATGATGTGGCCAAACTTCACCAAAGCATCTGACAACAGTATCAAATGGACAAGACAGAGACATGGTGGCCGGAAGGTGTGGTGGTTATAGAACAAGCATGGCCCCTGGGGAGGTCAGCTGGGTGCACGGCTTCCCCTCTTAGCGGCCTCAGCCTGATCAGCAGTCCTTGTGCCCAGAGACACCAGATGGCTGGCACATCTGAAAGTTCAGGTCTCTCCCTGACAAGAGTGATGTCTGAATCAGATTGCCAAATTATTGATTTTTTTTTTTTTTTTTTTGCAGGGGGTGGTTAAGTTCCATTTACTGAAAGAACACCGTGCTAAAAAACTTCTTTCACCTGTCTTACAAAATACACATACATTTCTTATACGGAAAACCAGCACTTGCATGCAGTCTGAAAGTCTTTCATTCCTATTCACCCTTAGAACACAAAGCCTAGCATAGCTTTAAAATAAACTTTAGAAACTGTACGTGCTCAGGTCTTTCAAACATTTTACTACATACTCCAAATTCGGGGGACAAGTTCCATATACTGAAAGAACACTGTGCATCAAATTTTTTTCACCTAGTTTGCAAAAAACACGTATGCTGATTATACAGGAAGAAAGCTTTTTCATGTAGTCTGAAAGACTTTCACTTCTATTCGCCTTTCCAAGAGACATGTTAGCGCACCTATAAAAGACCCATAGAATTAGCAGTATTACAGGTTTAAACTACACACTACTTTCATCACACTGCAAGTATATCATCCTCACAGTGAGAGAACAGGGCATAGTATTTCTTTACCATAGAGAGAAACCACCCTCTACATTCAGTATATGAGACAGATGTTGAGGCATGCTATCTGAAAGGCTTTAATTTCACTTTGCTTTGCTCAACAATCTGCACAAATTAAGCAAGGCTAGATTTACAAGTTTTTGAAACAAATCACTACATGTATCACAGCCTAGGTATCAAATTATTGATCTCTGAGATCAACAAAGTGGATTATTCTTATTTGGGCTGATTTATAAATCCTGAATGATACATAAATTCTGTATGCATATCATATAAAGTCAAAGTAGTTATGATAAGAGCAAAGAGAGTGAATTAGATTATTTTAATTATCATTGGCTTAAAGCTAGGAGAGCCCCGAGCTATGTACGCAAGACTGACTACAAAGGCAAGTCTAGGTGAGAACTGGTGAGAATGATATTTTGGACTCAGCCAAGTCTAGTTTTAATCGGTCTGCCATCACTTCAGCCAGCGAGCAAAGTCATCCCGGATCAAGGATTCATGAAGAAACAAGTAGATATGAACTGCTGGTATTTCTCTGCTCATCCTGTGGTCCCGGCAGACTATGGGAAGTAAGTGAGGATTCTGCCAGGTTGGAGGACCCCAGAACTTTAAGCGCACTGCCTTCATACAGTTTGGGGCTGGGGAAGGAGGGTAACAGGCAGGGGACGTGTCAGCCATGTCGTGAGGACTTACCATCTGAGCTCCAGGCTAATAATTTCTTTTCTTTTTAAACGTTAGTAAAATATACATAACATAAAATTTATGATTTTAATCATCTTTAAATGTACAGTTCAGTAACATTAAGTACATTCTCATTGTTTTGCAAACATCACTGCCCTCCATCTACAGAATGTTTTCAACATCCCAAACCGAAACTCCATACCTATGAAACCATAATTTCTTTCTTTTTTTTTATAATAAATAAATTTATTTATTTTTGGCTGTGTTGGGTCTTCGTTGCTGCACGCAGGCTTCCTCTAGTTGTGGCAAGCGGGGTCGACTCTTCGTTGCAGTGCGAGGGCTTCTCATCATGGTGGCTTCTCTCATTGTGGAGCACAGGCTCTAGGCGTGTGGGCTTCAGTAGTTGTGGCACGCGGGCTCAGTAGTTGTGGGCTCAGTTGTGGCTCACGGGCTCTAGAGCAGAGGCTCAGTAGTTGTTGTGCACGGGCTTAGTTGATCCGCGGCATGTGGGATCTTCCCAGACCAGGGCTCGAACCCGTGCTCCCTGCGATGGCAGGCAGATTCTCAACCACTGAGCCACCAGGAAAACCCCAAAACCCTAATTTCTTGATACACTAAAGTTACGAAGACCTAGGCACCCCCCATGTTTTATTTCTTGTCTGTCTGCTGTCTGCCACAAGGCAGTACCCATGTACATCCAGCTCTACACTCCTAATGGAAACACTGATCTCCCTTGGCTTCTGTGACCCAGCACCCTCTAAGTTCTCCCCCTATGTTGCCGGCTGCTCCTTCCTCTGTCTTTCTCTGCATCCTCTTCTCAAGGGCTATCTTAATTATTGAGTTTCTCTAGGTTCAGTGCTCTGACTGTTCCTCTCTTCATTTCATGTTCTTTTATACTGATTTAATTACCATCTATGTGCAGAAGACTCACAAATATGTATCACTACCCAAGAACACGCTTCTGAGCTCCAGACACACATAAACTTCCTGCTTGATATTTCCTCGTGGACTTTTCAACAGCTCTTCTTACAAAACTGCACTCATCATCTCTCTTCCCAAGTCTGGCCCTGTTCCAGTGTTTCCGACCTCAGTGAATGGCACACTGCCCCTCCAGTCACATGAGACCGGGGCTGTAAGTCCTTCCTCCCCCTTATCACCCCTTCCTTCCTCCACCTCATAGGATCCATTACCAAACTCTATCAACTTTTCTTCTAAATATTTCTCTACTCCATGGTTTTCTTGCAGCTCCGTCAGGCCACCTTGCCATTTTCTCTCACCCACGTTCCCACAGTGTCTTTTTACTGATCCACATGCATATACTGGTGTTTATGGTGTCTCCTCAATGCATGCTTTGCATAATCTTTTAAAAAATAAAATCCCACCTCCCTCCTGTTTAAAATGCCTGCATGGTTTCCCATTTGTTGTGTTAGGCTGAAGATCAAACATGGCCTCAAATATCCTGCTTGATCTGGCAACTTCTACTCTCTGGCTTGCCCTATTTCCTCGCTTTGCTCCATTCACGTTGGCCTTCCTTCTCTCCCTCATACTTTCATGTGGGTTTCTTCTGCCACCCCAGCTGCATATGCCCTTCTCTGTGCCCAAGAAACTTCTCTGTCCTCTCTTTGCCTTATTGCCCCTCCTTCAGCCTTCTGCTAAAAAGAAGCCTTTTTGAGCTCCCTGATTAGTTCACGTTCTCCTGTTACAGATTCTCCTGATACTGTATACCTTTTCCTAGGACTTGTCACAGATGTGATTTTACATTTATTTGTGTGATGTTTCGATTCCTCTCTGTATCCGTCACTAGACTGTAAGCTCTATGAAAGTAGGGACCATGTTTTCTTCTGCTCGTTTTAATCTCCAACACCCAATACAGTGCTAGACATAGATTAGGCCCTCAGTATTCACTAGAGAAAGAGTGGAAAGGAGGGAGGAAGGAAGGTGGGAAGGAGGGTGGAAAGAAAGAAAGGAGGAAAGAAGAAAGGAAGAAACAGGTCAATGCTTCTCTACATTTGCCAATTTGCACCTGGAGCATTGGGCTAGGTTCGGAGCCCAGTGTCTCTACATTCTGAGACAAAAACAAACTAGAATATATTCAGAAGAGAGGAACAAAAAAAAGTAAGGGGAGGCCGAGTTGGGATAGGTAATTGAATGCCATTTATAATTTCTTCCAACCAAGAGATTCTGTTTTAAAAATACGTATGAAATACTATTTCATGATGTGAAACATTTTACATCATTTCTCTGTCACAAATTAAGGCATTTAAAAAAAAAAACGCTGGGCTTCCCTGGTGGCGCAGTGGTTGAGAGTCCGCCTGCCCATGTAGGGGACACGGGTTCGTGCCCCGGTCCTGGAGGATCCCATGTGCCGCGAAGCGGCTGGGCCCGTGGGCCATGGCCGCTGAGCCTGCGAGTCTGGAGCCTGTGCTCTGCAGAGGCCCACATATCGCAAAAAAAAGAAAAAAGAAAAAAGAAAACACTTCAAAATATTTTACTGGACAAAAATACATGCAAAAGTTCTGCAATGTTTCCACACAACACATCAATTGGCAGTTTTGTCCCCCTTTTCCTGCTTTTTACTTCTAGACTAATATAATGAAGTTATCTGCTTCAATAAATTGTATGAGAAGACTTCTGTGAACATATATGGTCTAATTCAAGAAGAAATCATTTTAATAATTGTGAAAACCATTGTTTTATATTAAGTAGGATTTCTGCCTGATTACTTCTAAGCTTCAATTATTTTGGCTTTGATAATGTTACATATGTATATAATATTTATAGCCATGTGGTCATGAATTAGAGAAAACGTAAATATGTTTACATATTCTTTATGTAATACAATGGCGTGATGGCAAAGTAAAATTTAATTAATAACCAGATTAGCTGCCAACTATGAACATTACCAGAAGTGACTAACCAAATTATAAAACCATCTGCTATGGTCATTTACTGGGAATTGCCATGTTCCTAAAAGTTGCTGGTGTTTATTACGTATCATAAGCAATCGTTTGGACTTGAAAAACTTTTTTCATTTCTCCTATTATACTTTAGAATTCCATGATGGCAAGTATATTGTTTTCACCACTTATAAACCTTTGAACTGGGTACCAGAGGAGTTTTCTATTTGTTTGTTTGTTCCAATACCAGTAAAAATAGAGAATGAATCAATTGACTTGATTCTGGATTAGGGAAGGATATTATCAGAATCAAAGAGAGAATCTATACCCTGCAGCACTTAGCTCACAGTAGAGCATTCAACTGGACCCATTTCGCTCTGTCACCAAGGGCTCAGTCAGTGACCACGTTAAGGGAGCAGGAACACGGGCTGAGCTCTGAGTCTTGTGGCCCCTCGTGTTGGAAAGAGGTGGAGGTACCCACTCTATGTGGGGAAGAGGCCTGGACTGAAGCGCTGCTCACAAGAACATGGTTAAGGAGCAATTCGGAGAAATCACATAGGACTGGTCCCCAGCTCAGACCTCAAACAGGTAAAGGCCAGGGAGAAGGCAAGTGGAAGTGCAGGACTTCAGTCCCTGGTGAAATCTCGTGGAATTGTCTTAGAACAGAGTCCAAATCAGCTCCACTGCCTAAGAGATCAAAGCATCCCACAGAGCCAGCACCAGAGTCAAGAGCAAAATTGCTTCAAATAAACCTTAAGTAAATGGAGGAATTCAGAGTCCCTCAGGTAGTGGGCAGAGGAAAATGTGAGAGATTAAAACAAAATGATCATGTTGACACTTTGAAAGCCTTCTGTGAATCAGAAAGTTACTGATGTTTAAAAAAACTTTGGACTCAGTTATATTAAAGTATCTTATGTAAGTATTCTGAAGAAATGAACTCTGACAATATACAATTATATGGCTAACTTACTCAGACCCTCTCTTCATTATTCCTGTGTAAATCTGGCCATTGGCAGCACCCACACAGAACAAGGAATGAAGATTTCAGGTTGCCAAAAAGATTTCTGAACTTTCTTTCAAGAAATATATTTTTAGATGCACTTGGCCATCCTATCTGAATAAATACACTGATAAACATTGTTACCAGGAAGAAAGAGGCGATCCTGTCCAATGCTGGCAGAGATTTTATGATTGGCAGATATAGTATAAAATGTGCAAAGATATTGGGCAATGAGCATGTTTACATCGGAAAAGTGAAAAAGCCCAGCTTACTCAGTGAACTTCATTGATGATGATAGTCAATTTGAATAATATAGGCCCCCAAAGTTCACTTTTCTTATCAAAGCTTTTGCATCAAAGTTATTGGGAAAAATATTTCAACTCACACCTCTAGGTTTTTAAGGGAAGAGGTGTCAAATTTGTGAAACATCAAATATTTGTTACTTGACCAAATTAAAAGAAATTCCATTTGAAAAAGTTGTTGGCCACATGCTCTATGATTTTTTTAAAATCCACTACTTAACGTTTGGTTTTGTGTTTTTAATAGCCTTAGACCTTGTGAGCTTGAACAGTTCTATTCTATGTGCAGTAACTCTTAGAAATAGCACATGTAATTCACCTCCGAATCTCGATCGCTAATCACTTGGTTTTGACAACTTCTGTTCAGCGTGTTCTGTCAACAACGTATTAATTAGATGTGACCCCATGGTTCTAGGTCATTGCAGGAAAGCAAACAAAGCTCCAGGGATTACATGCTAAAACTCAACTATCTTCCTGGCTGCTTTGTAAAATAAAGGAAGTGGAAACCTAAAGTAATTCTTATCAAGACCAGCTACAGGAAGAAAAAGAAGGCGCTGGGGACACATGGATTACTAAGATTATATGTCTCTATGATTTGTTTACTTTGCCTGCATAAACCTACTTAGAGTGGTCCTACCAATGCTTCCTAAGCAATCTGCTGAGTTTCTAAGGAAAACATAAAGGACTAGATAAACAACTTGAATTTTATGAAACCGATGGTATAGAAAGTACACTGCTAAAAGGCAGAAGCTAGTGTGGAAAATATTTGTGCATGGCAGCAAGGAATGTAACTCAGATACTCAGAGGGGAATTATCATGTCACCTGTTCCAGCCATATCGACATTTAGTTGAGTAGTTATTTCCCCAAGAGACTGATAGTTAAATGATACATATCATCATCATTATTACACGAATGACAATAAGGGTCAAATCAGTATAATAATAAGAGAAAAATCAGTATTCATTGACAATATTGATTTGAATCATTGAATTAATCTTATTACAGTTAAAATCTTTGGATGTATCAAAATGAAGTGATATTAACAAGATTTATATGATTATAACACTGATGATTAAAAATAAAAACACTAATGGAAAGTGAATCTCTATAGTATAAGTTTTCATTCTTACAATTTTAGAGAAAACGGTATCCTGACCTTTTAAACAGTTTCCCTGTCAGAAACACTAATTTCCTTCTGTATCCAGTGCTGGGCAGGGATGTGGATGCTCTCACTTTTCCCAGCATGTGGTATTGACTTTGGAGTAAAGCTTAAATGGGACCCAGATGTTTCTGCCCTCAGTCCTCCAACTTCTGTTTCCAGTCCTGTGGTCTCTGGGTTTCCTTAGGCCAACCCTGATTCATAACTAAGCACCTTTCAGAGTTCCTTGAAAAGAATCCACCCTCCCAAAAGCATTATTGAGAGATACAGACTTTATTGAAGACTTTGAGGGAACAGAAAGGAGATGTGCTTTGCAAACTCAGTAGCAATCAACTTAAAATTAATACAAAATCTTCCCCTCAGCCCTTTTCTTGGACACCCGCTACCCTTCTCTTTTTCTAACCATCTGGCTGGGTTTTCTGCTCTCCTTCTGGATCTTCCCCTGGAAATTTCAAATTCCCCCCCCCCCCATCTTTTGTGCAGAGCCATTCAACTCTGCCCATCTTCCATGCCAAACATAGCGCACTCAAATGCAGCATGACATTCAGCCAAAAGGCCCTCCAAGTAACAATACCTACCTGCTTTATAAGGCAATTTACTGACCCTTTAGGATTTCATCTTCCATACAAAGAAGTCCATCCAACTGCTTTTTTTCCCCTAAAAATATGCAATGTTCTCCCTAAGAGGAATTCTGTAGAATATAAATTTCTCTATTTATTTTAGTAGAAGAGTCACTTTCCCTGATTCAGCAATCCAAATAACCTATAACTACACAGTAAGAAATGCCAAGGAATGTGACAGTCCACAAACATATCTATCAGCTCCCTGGAGAGTTCTCTCCTAGAATAAATTCCAGAAAATTCTAATTTCAAAGTTTAAATTGCCACAAATGTTTTGGTCTATGTAGAAGACCTGATTTTAAGTAGATACCCTTGATTGAAAACGACCTTTTATCACCCATCATCATTCCCCAACTCTACTCTCCAAGAATACACACCTTTTTTTTTAGAAGAAAAGTCTCAGAAGTTTGTATATCTCATAAGTTCATATCAACGGGACCCAAACCTTTAAAAGGAGCAGATTCATCCAGTGAAATAACTTGTTCAAAGATCCTCTCTTTTTGTAACAGACCATAACAAAGAAAAGTTGAACTTGCAAATATGGGTGTTAAAGGTGTAACTACATATGTAAGATGTAACTGACAAAATTAACTGAGCACTGGATTATGAATCTAAGAAGGACCTTGGTGGAGTAATGAGGGGTAGGGGTTAAGGGGGGTGTAGGTTGGGTGGAAATGACACCCGTTTGATTTTCTAGTTGTGCATTGTGACACCATGTTAACTTGGCAAAAGAAAAAAGATTTAAGCTACTCAGAGTCACAGATTCAGGTGTAACTATAGCTCTGTCTCTAACCGTTTGGCATTGCCAAGATATGGCATATTTTCAGCCTCAACTTTCTCATCTGTCAAAAAGGGATAACAAATTCTGCCTCAGAGCTTGTCAGCATTGTTTTTTGTTTTTTTTGTGTGTGTGTATGGTTTTTTTTTGCGGTACGCGGGCCTCTCACTGTTGCGGCCTCTCCCGTTGCGGAGCACAGGCTCCAGACGCGCAGGCTCAGCGGCCATGGCTCACGGGCCCAGCCGCTCCGCGGCACGTGGGATCTTCCCGGACCGGGGCACGAACCTGTGTCCCCTGCATCGGCAGGCGGACCCCCAACCACTGCGCCACCAGGGAAGCCCAGCATTGTTTATTTGAGAGTTTTACACATGGAAAGACATCCTCAAGAGAGCACCACTGGATTTTCATAGATGCAGAAAGTGAGCCTCTTTCTCCTCCTCCTCTCAATTCAGGGTGTCTCGCTGCCAGCCCCCCAAATCACTCAACACTCTTAACAACCTTCCATGGAAAGTACTTTGATGCAGTATTTCTCTAAAATGTCCTGGGTTAGCTCCAGGGCTCCACACTGACCTTCACAAGCCCTGGGCACTTTTGTCCCCATGGGTTCCTTCCTCTGTAAAAGCATATTGAAAAGTATATTTTATGAATGTGCTGGCATAAACATGAGTACAATCCAGGCTTGATCCATTTTTATATATTCATTATTATAATACTCATTTTTCTTCGGAATTTTGAAAGAAATTAAAACATTTTTGAGGGCTCCTAAAAGTATCTTGGGCGCTAGGCATCCTCAATGCCTACTGAGTCTAGTAGAGAAGGCAGTCCCAGTTTGCATCCTGCTCCTGTCTGAGGCTCCAACTGTTCATTTCTGGTACATTTTCTCAAATATTTAAGGGCAATTCTCAGTTGTCTCTCTTCTTTTTCTCTTTCTTTGTTCTACACATTGATTTTCTCTAATCTCTCTTCCTAGACTCAATCCTCTTACCCTTTTATCATCTTGGTCGCCCTCTTCGGGTTCCTTTGGCTTCTAGCCAAGGTATTGATGTTTCTCTTTGGTAAGTGTAAAATTATATATGATACCCTGGGCCACTTGATGTAGGCCATATTGAATAAAATGATTTATTTCCTCTTCAGACATGTGAAACTCTACTTTTTGAACTGTTTGAAATGCATTTACGCATTTTAATTTTTATTTGATTTTAGTGGCTGTCAGGGCATATTTAATTTCTTCTGAACTCTTACCCTCAGATTTTACTGCTTTCCAAATGTCATTGTTTCATTTGTTCCTTTTTTGACTTCATACACAGAATATTCCCAAATCAATAATAAATCAAACACTTAGCCATGGAGATTCAGCATACCATCACCTGTCTCCAAAGTGTAGCCATTAAAGGAAAGGAGCAACCCTAGGGACGCAGATTTTACTAGGGCTTACAACAGAATGGCACACGAAATATGACACAATTCGCCTTTCATTGGTACTTGGTGATCACTTAACTTAAAACATTGACTTTACATTTATCTAAAAGTCATTTGTACTAGTTTTTATTTTATTTTATTAACTAGTTTATATTTTTACGTTATTTCTAGTTTTAAATTCTAGATGTTTAAAAAGAAATGGCTTCTCTTTTTTTCCTCCACAGTTTTACTAATGAGCATTGGATCCAAGTTTTCCAAAACTTAATATGATACATTTTTATTTATACTCTGCTATAGTCTAAAGAAAAGATTTAAGAAGCCTATAAAGATGCATACAGTATGCATAAAATAAAATTAGTTGGAAAAATATATGTAAGGTAATGTGTGCCATGTGTGCACACACTCTGACCAGAAACAGGTCACCGATTTGACTCTAAGCTCAGTTTTGAATACTAGGAAGGGCAGACAACCTATGCCTCATTTTCCCCACCAAAAACTGATAAAAAAAATATTTACCAGATACTTACCTAGGATAAAGAGAAATAATATCAAATAATTCTTTATATGACTGTGACTCCTTTAAAGAGAAGACAAAGCATCATACCATAAAGCTTACCTCTGCCCCATCCCCCTCAGACCTCCCATCTGCCATGTCTGATTTCTCAGTAACATAGGAAGATTGTCAATTATCTACAGCCAGAAATTCTCATCTGCTTTTTAAAAATCATCAGGGCCACCAAGTTCTCTGCTGGCAAACTAGGGCATACTATTTCACAGACTACATGTTAGAAATAAAAAATTTGGAAAATACAGAACAAATATAAAGAATATACAGAAGAGTATAAGATGAATTTTAATCACAAAGAGATAATACCTCTTAAAACTTTGTTCTTTTCCAGTTTTATCGTTTTAAGGACAAATTCCTAAAAGTGGAATTTCTGCATCAAAAGATAACGATTATCTTTAAAACATAATTCGCCAAATTACCCTGCAATCTGTAATATATGTGGATGGCCATTTCAGTATATCCTTGCTAGATTCATGCGGCTCAGTTTTTTTCTTTATAACATGAATATAATAATATCACCTAACAATAACCCTATTACCTCTCAGGGTTGCTATAAATATTAAATGAGTTAGCAATATGTGAAGTACTTACAGCGATACCATGCACATTCTTGCTATTATTATTTGCAAATTTTGTAGATTAAAATAGTGTCTCATTTTCTTTCATATTTATTTATTAGTAATATGGAATGCATTTTCATACATTTATTGTACTTTGTGTGTGTGTGTGTGTGTGTGTGGTACGCGGGCCTCTCACTGTTGTGGCCTCTCCTGTTGCGGAACACAGGCTCCGGACGCGCAGGCTCAGTGGCCATGGCTCACGGGCCCAGCCCCTCCGCGGCATGTGGGATCTCCCCGTACCGGGGCACGAACCTGTGTCCCCTGCATCGGCAGGCAGACTCTCAACCACTGCGCCACCAGAGAAGCCCTATTGTACATTTTTGTTTCTACTTTCACTAATTGTCTATTCAGATTTTTAGCACAACTTTCTAATGGTTGCATGATTAGTCTTACTCATTTTATGTTCTTTGTATACTAAGGATATTAACCCTTTAACTGACATATATTGTTTCAAATATTTCTCTCTGTTCTCATTTAAAATTTTTCACATTCCTTTCTTTACATGTAGATGTTTAAATTTTTTTATCAAGTCAAATAACCAATCGCTTTGTGTTTTTTTCTTTTATATTTATATTATTTTCCTGTGGTTCCTGTAACGAGTTGCCACAAACTGGGTGGCTTAAAAATAACCAATTTATTCTGGTACAGTTCTAGAGGCTCGAAGTCCAAACCAAGGTGTCAGTATGGTTGGTTCCTTCTGAAGACTCTGAGGATAAATCGAGTCGGTTCCCATTCTTCTCTTTAGCTTCTGGTGATTGCCTGCAACCCGTGGCATTCCTTGGCTTGATACGGAATTCTCATCTCTGCTTTCATCTTCACATGGTCTTCTCCCAGCTATGTCAATGCCTGTGTCCAAATTTTCCTCTTCTTATAAAGACACCAGTCGTATTGGATTTAGGGCCTATCTTAATCCAACATGACTTCATCTTAACTTGATAATATCTGCAAAGGCCTTGTTTACCAATATGGTCACATTCACAGATTCTGGGTAGACATGAATTTTTGCAGAACACTATTCAACCCAGCACGGAAAGTAATTTTGTAACCCAAGATCACAAAAATATCACCCATATGTTCTTTTTTTAATTTTAAGCAGTGTATTTATTTATTTGTTTGTTTTTATTTTTGGCTGTGTTGGGTCTTTGTTGCTGTGCTCGGGCTTTCTCTAGTTGTGGCGAGCAGGGGCTACTGTTCATTGCAGTGCGCAGGCTTCTCATTGTGGTGGCTTCTCTAGTTGCAGAGCACAGGCTCTAGGCGCGCGGGCTTCAGTAGTTGCAGCATGTGGGCTCAGTAGTTGCGGCACACTGGCTTAGTTGCTTCATGCTATGTGGGATCTTCCCGGACCAGGGACTGAACCCGTGTCCCCCGCATTGGCGGGCACATTATTAACCACTGCACCACCAGGGAAGTCCCTCACCTATATGTTCTATGTATGTATGTATGTACTTACTTTTACGTTGTTCTTTAATCCATCTGGATCTCCACTGTTTTCTGATGCAATGAGTAAAAATCATTTAGGCTGGGGTATACTACCTTGAAATTTAAGAGTCTTTCCATTTCTTTCAAGTGGTAATGAAACAGTAAAGTACCAAATGAACCACTTAAGTAAAAACTCAGCAGTTTCACACACAGAGAGAAATAAGAAAAATGTAAAAGGACAACTTAATGACCCAGAACTTGCCTAAGAAATACCATGTTTGATTTCCATCGCCCATTGCCTAATAAATACTCCTCACTCTTGGAAATCTCAATACTTATAATTCTTACCTCTTCCTCCAAGGATAAGATTTTCACAGTTTTATGTGGATGAAATCACACACTGATTTATCAAGAGGTTCTCAGCTGAACAGAAGAGATTTGTAGTACAAGAAACCCGTCAGCATTTTTTTGCCTTTGATGACTTCACGTGATGGCTCTCATGTCACATTTTCCCTCAGATCCAACTTTCAGGCACGTGGACATTCCACTCGGTGCTCTGGCTTTATTCATTGCCATATTGTCCCTCCTCATCCTGCAGAGGTTATACTGGCAGGACTCTTTGTCTCCACATATTTTCCTGTAAGTCACATTCAATTCTTCCATTTTAGTAGCGTTCAATAGGTTCCTCCACAGGTTACCTTGTTGACTGTGCTGTTACAGTCTGGAATCTCTTGTGCTTTGATTCTCCACAATAGTAAAGAACATGTAGATTTTAGCCTCTAAGACTATGATCCTCTCTATCTCACCTGAAATGTCTCTGCATAGACTTGTATGCTAATTTATCAAGTACCAGTTATTTTTTTCTGGACACCTGTGTACTTCTACTAAAGATTTTGGGTGGTTGTATATCCCACTAAAAATTATTGTATCAAAGAAATTTCATCCACTGCAATATTTTCTGAATTGTATGAGTGCCACTTTGAAGAACAGATTTAAGCTGGTCTTCAAATTGATATATACACTTAATATGAATCTACTTAACAGTGAAATTGGAAAAGATGATTTTTAATCAGTTGCTAAATATACTTGAGTGAAAATATTCCTTCTGGATCTGGACTTCTGGGTGCTGGGAAGACATAGGACTTAATAGGCTAACATTAAATTAAGTAACTATTAAAACAATACAATAAAAACTATTTTTGGCAGAATGAATCACCTTATCAATAGCTTTTATCTCTTATATAATGAAATTTAGAATGTTAAGTAGCTAAGTAATATTAGGACAAATGGACATTAGAACTCTTTGGGTGTACATTATTTTATGTATGAACACGTATATTTATATATTTTTTATATATATAAACATTGTTATCTCTGGACATAAAGTACACAAAAGTATGCCAGGCCTCATTCTCAACTGTGTTTCTGCGAGGTCACCAGGAAAGCTGTCCCTAGATATAAATATTATGATAAGCTTTTTGAGCTCCCTTGAGTTTTTCTACATCATTGTCATCACGAACATACAGTTAGGAGATCTACTAGGGGCTTCCTTTGAAACAAGCCTTTACTGGACCACAATTATGGATGCTGAAATAGAACTTTAGCTCTGAAAGAGACAGTATGTCCTGAATATTTAGTCTAGCAATATTAATAAATCTCTAAAAGTTTCTGACCTGTAATCAGGTTGCTGTGAAGGTCAGGTTACCATCACGATCCATCTATTCTATTCATCCAACAAATAATGATTGAGCACCTACTATGTGTCAGGCCCAGGCCTAGGCATTAATGAGCAAAACAGAAAATGATTCCTTGCCCTTATGGAATTTACTGTATAGTAGATCCTCTTTAACCCAAACTGCCAGTTTCATAACCTCCTAAGTCTAATGTTCTGAAAGGGATTTCAGGAATAGCAAAAATAAATGGACTTTTTATTGAGATCTACTAAGAATGACATTTTTGTTACACTGGAATAGATATGAGATCCTACTTGAGAGAAGAAACAGGGCCCATATCAATATTTTAACAACAGTGAAAAACTATTATAAGGTAGGGTGTTACTGCCACTGGGGTGAAATGAATGTATATAAATACTTTGTTAGCTCAAAGAAGGAAGTCTTGGCCAGTTGGACCCACTTTAGTAGTTGGATGAAAACAGTTCATTAATGCGGAAGCTCAAAAGCAGCAATACATGGCACGAATTAGCTGGCTCCAGATTTCACTTTCTTGAAATTCTAGACTCTGGATAAGAACAGCGCCAAACCAAAGACTGTGTTCATTTGGTCCTTTAATCTTTTTGTCCAACAGTGGAATGCTAAATGACAGGAGAAGGCTTCTTCATAAACAATAATGATTTGTGTCTGATGTCAGCTGCAAAGTCATCTAGAAACAATCCTTTGCCATGGCCTTGCACAGCTGAGCAGCTGCCATTTCCCTGGCCCAGCTTTTATTGTTGCAGAGCTGGACGATGCAAACAATGGTCCTGCACCTGCCAGCGTGATGGTGGTGCCATCATCCCAGCCAGGAGGAACGGGGCCATGAAACACAGACACACGCCCTTGCTAGCTCAGCTGCTCTCCCTGGAGCTGCCCTCCTGCCAGACCAACGGCCAGTCCCATTTGCCTCACAACTGTGGTATGGTTGCAAAGAGCATCACAAGGGACAGACAGACCTTCCGGAGAGACACAAAATAAATTGGGTCAATCAGACAGTTTCATTAACTTCCCGTGGGAGAAAAAGTGTAACCTGAGAGTTAGAGAGCATTGTGCGTGGGAATGCCTAAACCAAATGCCCGTTCTGTTTTCATCTGTCATTTCCCCTTGTCAACACAATCGTGCTGAGACGTAGCCTGTTTATGATATCCAGGGAAGGGAGATGAGAGTCTTCAATGATGGTTCATATCTCCTCCATGACTTTCTCCTCCCTGGTGATTTTACTGACATAAGGGTGCAGGCACCAGTCGTCTTGAGATGACTCCCCCAAACCATAACTTCAATTTAGAATCCTGGAACTTTGGTGCTGGAAGTAACCATTGAAATTATCCTGTCTACTCCGCAAGTTTTTAAAAACTTTTACTGGAGTACAGTTGATTTAAAATGTTGTGTTAGTTTCAGGTGTACAGCAAAGTGAATTGGTTATACATATACATATGTCCATTCTTTTTTAGATTCTTTTCCCATATAGGCCATTACAGAGTATTGAGTAGAGTTCCCTGTGCTATACAGTAGGTCCTTATTAATTACCTATTTTATATATAGTCGTGTGTACATGTCAGTGGCAATCTCCCAATTTATCCCTCCCCCCGCTTACCCCCTGGTAACCATAAGTTTGTTTTCTACATCTGTGACTCTATTTTCTGTTTCGTAGATAAGTTCATTTGTACCCTTTTTTTAGAGTCCACAGATAAGCAATATCATATGATGTTTGTCTTTCTCTGTCTAACTTACTTCACTCAGTATGACAATCTCTGGGTCCTGAAGCTCTGAGATGTGAAGCGACCTTTCAAGCTTATACAAAGAAGGGGCTAGTAAAATTAAGATTACACCCAGGACCCTTGACTTCCAATCTAGTGCTCTCTCCACCCCTCCAGGTTATCTCTGATGCCTCTCATGATAGCTCATCCCCTCCCCTTATTTTGATGTCTACAGTCACTCTGTATTCCAGGGGGTCCTAATTTTCACAGTCTTTGTAATAGCTTCCTGGCTGATATCCCACCTGTTCTCAAATTCATTCTAAGGTAACGGCTGCAGATTACATCTTAAAAAATTTTTAAAGAGCTTTATTTTTTTGTGATTCTTCTAACTCAGAAAACTTTAATGGTTTCTTACTGCCTCAAATTCGGTCAAAAGTGGATCCAACCCTCTGTGCCTGACTGCCTCCAATTCCCTGTCCTCAGAATGCTGCCCAATCTTTTCCACTGACTGCTCCTTCTGTTTGGAAAGACCACCCCATTTCTGCCTGGTAATATTTTCCCCAGCCTCTAAGGCTCAAATCAGCTGTCACCTTCTCCATGAAGCCATCTCTTATCCCCCCAATTGGCTGTGACCTCCTCCTTCTATGTTCTCCCATCGCATTTAATTTTCTCTCTCAAACAGCCTCCAATTCCACAGTGTAGTTACTAGTGTATGTATTTTACCTCTTCGAGTAGACTTTACATTTCACCATGCCCGAAATTGTTTCCTATACAGTCTAGTACCCTGCCCCCAACAGTACCTAATAGAGTGCCTTGAATATGGCGGTTGCTCAATTGAATGTCATACTATTTGAGCAAAATCTGAGAACAATATAGTCTCTTAGCTTAGAAAGTTCATTTTGACTTTGAAAGTTGTATATATAGCAATACAATATCTTGGAATTGGGAACCAAAACCTAGGAAAGTGGGATTTTTTTTCTCTCTCATTTAAAAATATTTTTTGGCAAGCAGCATCTTAAAATTTTTTTTTAATTGCAGTAAAATACACACTAACATTTTTTACAATCTTAAATTTACTATCATAAATTTACTATCTTAACCATTTTTAAGTATACAGTTCATTAGTATTAAGTACATTCAGATTGTTGCCATAACAATCATCACCATCCATCTCCAGAACTCTTTACATTTTGCAAAACTGAAACTCTATACCCATCAAACAATACTCCCCTTGCCCCTCTTCCTTCAGGCCCTGGAGCCACCATTCTATTGACACTTTCTGTCTTTATGAATTTGGTTACTCTAGGTACCTCATATAAATGGAATTATACAGTATTTGTCTTTTTGTGACTGGCTAATTTCACTTTGTATCATGTCCCCAAGGTTCATCCATGTGGTAGCATATATCAGAATTCCTTGCCTTTTTTTTTTTTTTTTTTGCGGTACGCGGGCCTCTCACTGCTGCGGCCTCTCCCATTGCGGAGCACAGGCTCCGGACGCACAGGCTCAGCGGCCACGGCTCACGGGCCCAGCCGCTCTGCGGCATGCGGGATCCTCCCGGACCGGGGCACGAACCCGCGTCCCCTGCATCGGCAGGCGGACTCCCAACAACTGCGCCACCAGGGAAGCCCGAATTCCTTGCTTTTTAAGGCTGAATAATGTTCTTTTGTATTATGCCACATTCTCTTTAATCCAGTTATCCATCCATGGACATTTGGGTTGCCTCCATCTTTTGACCATTGTGAATAGTGCTTCTATGGGGGCTTCCCTGGTGGCGCAGTGGTTGAGAGTCCGCCTGCCGATGCGGGGGACACGGGTTCGTGCCCCGGTCCGGGAAGATCCCACATGCCGCGGAGCGGCTGGGCCCGTGAGCCATGGCCGCTGGGCCTGCGCGTCTGGAGCCTGTGCTCCGCAACGGGAGAGGCCACAACAGTGAGAGGCCCGCGTACCGCAAAAAAATAAAATAAAATAAATAGTGCTTTTATGAACATGGGTGTATGAATATCTCTTCAAGACCCCGCTTTCAATTCTTTTGAGTATATACCTTAAGTGGAATTGCTAGATCATACGGTAATTCGATTTTTAATGGCATACTGTTTTCCACAGCATTTGCACCATTTTGTATTCGAAAGTGAGATTCTTTTCAAAATGTTTTCTGAAAGTCTAAGATGTAACAGAATACCTGAAGTAAAATATAATGGAAACTGCAGCTCTGAGATCCAAGCTGCTTCAGTCAGATGAATCACAGCTGGTGTCTGGAAGCCAATTCAATGTGAAGAATATGACCCATAGCCCTGGAGTTCCTGAGCCTGGCTGTGCATCAGAATCCTCCCACCAGATATCCTGAGCTAGAACCTCTAGGAACCTGCCGTTACACAGAGCTCCTCCCTTGGCTATATGGCCTGGGTGTATGTGAAGAGTCTTTTCATGAACTATGAGTATGTCCACGCACTTGTCTTGCTGCTTATGGCACTGGGGCTGGGGGAGAGGAACAACCGGTTAGTATTTATTTTAAAATGCCTCGTTTCAATAAACTCACATTCATGACGATACCTTGGGACAGGACCCCTGCACGTGTTCAGTTAACTCCAGCGTTGGGGGTGTACAGAGAAGCTGGAGCCACAGAGATGAACTATGGGGCCAGACCAAGCAGGGAGGAAGTGGGAGAACATTAGAGGGGTGTCCAGGAAATCAGTGGCTGTGGATTTGATCGGCTGTACACACGGTGGTCAGAGGATGATAGAAGAAAGACTGTAACACAGGATGCAAGAGTAGGCAGGACTCGGAAACCAGGTAGCTGTGAAAGCAATTGGCATCAGGGAATTCCATCAGTAGGGGGCAGGGGCAAGACAAAATAGAGGGCAGGGAGGAAAGATCCTAGTCCTAGAGGGACTGAGGTATTTGGAAGTTCACAAAATGAAGAAGCCAGGCATAATGGAACAACCGTAAAAACGAGAACCAGGCTAACGCTGAAACGGACATCCCCATTTCTTCAATTTGTCATCCTTTTGTCCACGCAGTGACAATTGCCATAGACCTACTTGGTGCTTGGCAATATGATTCTGGGTTCAGAGTGCTCTTTTGGAATCCTCCAGTTCCTTTTATTTAAGGTAAAGAATGATCCAGAGCGCCACACACACAGAATATTGTTACTAACACATGTAAACGGATTGACTCTCTTAGTTTAAGTAGAGTGTGTGTGTTTTCCTAGGAGTCCGGGTCTGTGAATAAAAAGTGGGCATTCTTTCATTAGGTATTTCAACAATACCATCAAAAGGGGCATTTTAGTCGGTCAACATTGTTTTTGATTTCTAAGTTTGCCAGTACTCTTTTGTTTAATTCAGGCAACCACTGCTCAGCCAGTAGACTTTTTCCCTGATGTTCGTGTGTGTGTGTGTGTGTGTGTGTGTGTGTGTGTGTGTGTGTGTGTGTGTGTAACTTCTCTCCCCTGTGCCCCTGCTTTATGGACTTTCATTGCTCACTAAATTAATGTATGAACAGGAGTAGGAAAAATAACAAAACTAAAATTAGTCATGTTTCCTACTTTTTAGCAGCAGTGATATGATTTACTACAGGAGGAAATTGGAACTGTGAACTAAAATTAAACTTTTGAATTATCTGAAGATTTCACTCATCCTTGTGATTCCTAACCCCAGGGAAGAACTCTGCGAGCTGGGGAAAAGTTGCATGCAAAACATAGACCAGTTTCAAATGCTTCCTGCCAAATCTGAACAAGCATAAATTGTGTTTATTTCTCGAACATTTAGGTTGGCAATCTTAATTTAAAATATGCTGCCCATAATTTCATCACTTATGTAGTCGTTAATTAAACTGGTAATGGTATCAAAACAAAACTGAGTTTCAATTTAGTTTTACAAATATATTTTTCATCACCCGAAACTGTTTTACAGCTAAGTATAAATACAGAGCATTCTTTGAATAGATAATTATCATTCCCTAAATTAAGCGAGTGTTTGAGTATTCCTTCAGTCTTCTGATGGTACACTATTTCTGACTCTAACTGATAAGAGGCTGACTTATCTGCCCCTTGCTAAGTGACTTACTGATAACTTTCATTGCATCCATTATTCCTTCTGCAACTGTGCTCTTTTTGTTTCTTGATTTGTACTATCTTCATGACATCTCAGTTGTTAAGTAGGTGTTTAGGGTTATCACTTCTGAGAGTTTCTGTGGAAGACATTCAATACATTGGAAGTAGAGAGAGAATGACTTATCCTGCTCTAATCTTTGTAACCTTATGCAAACATTTAATATCAAAATTCAACATAGATGCTTTACAATGGAAAAAAATTCCATATAAGTATTATGAGGGATACATCTTTCTAGTTCTAGTTCATTGTTCTCCAAAGTTGTTCTAAGTATCCCAAGCCTGTAGGATACTAGCCTGTAGCATTTTCTTCACAAAAGAAAAATGCTTCTGAGATCAGAAAACGGTGCATTGTATTCTCATCACTGGAGATGTCCAAGGAGCGTTAGTATTTTACAGACAGAGTAGACTTGCTGTAAAGTAACTTGTATAACTTATTCAAGTTTTTCCCACAGTTACTCAGAAAAACTTTTCCTCCCCGATGGAAATAGTATTCCAGGAAACACATTTCAAGAAACACTGCTTTTTTTTTTTCCAGTGCTTAAAGCACGTTTACTAGTATCTGTGTAATTACTATATGTTAAAAATACAGCACAAAAAAGAGCTCCCTTCCGACGAGCAAATTATGTGCTAACTTTAAAATACAATGTAGATTCCCCATTAAATGGCATATTCTTCCATTCAGAAAACTTTCTTGTTGATATCTAGCAAATAATGCCAGACAGTTAAAATTCACGTGTTGAGAAAAAGTACAACAATGAAATGTTCCCCAGGCTTTTAGCATTTTCAATAAGTTATAAATCAAATTTATACATCCTTAAAATTACTATTAGTTTCTTGTTGAAAGGACTAGTGTTCCTAGGGATGTGAGGGTTAATATTTCTTCCCTCAATGAGCTGGCACCATTTTAAGTTCTATTTCTTCCTAAAGATCATCCTTCTTGCCAGAAAATTTTCAATACATACTTATAACTAAAAAATGACAGTTGTTCCTTGCTCTGTTTTGACTTTTCCTTAAACTGATATTATGTTTCAGCAAAAATTTACTGTTTTCCTCTTACATAGGTGGGTTCTTACTTTACATGGGATTGACATTTTCAGAAGCCTTTGGGATATTAGAGGAAATAATAGCATGGGATAAGCATCAGCATCCCGCATTCCTGTCCCATTTTTGCTTTGTGAGTAAACAAGTCCATGAGTCTCTCACCAAGTTTTCACATTGCAAGAACTGACACAATGAGAAGCAGATGGACTTAAAAATACCTGACCCTAAAAGGCACATGAAAAGATGCTCAACATCCCTAATAATTAGAGAAATGCAAATCAAAACTACCATGAGGTATCACCTCACACCCGTCAGAAGGGCCATCATCAAAAAACTCTACAAACAATAAATGCTGGAGAGGGTGTGGAGAAAAGGGAACCCTCTTGCACTGTTGGTGGGAATGTAAATCGACACAGCCACTATGAAGAACAGTATGGAGGTTCCTTAAAAAACTAAAAACAGAACTACTGTATGACCCAGCAATCCCACTACTGAGCATGTACCCAGAGAAAACCATAATTCAAAAAGACACATGCACCCCAATGTTCATTGCAGCACTATTTACAATAGCCAGGACATGGAAGCTACCTAAATGTCCTTCAACAGACAAATAGATAAAGAAGATGTGGTACATATATACAATGGAATATTACTCAGCCATAAAAAGGAACGAAATTGGGCCATTTGCAGAGATGTGGATGGACCTAGAGACTGTCTTACAGAGTGAAGTAAGTCAGAAAGAGAAAAACAAATATTGTATATTAATGCATATATGTGGAATCTAGAAAAATGGTACACATGAACCAGTTTGCAAGGCAGAAATAGAGACACAGATGTATAGAACAAACATATGAACACCAAGGGGGGAAAGGAGGGGTGGGATGATTTGGGAGATTGGGATTGACATATATACACTAATATGTACAAAATAAATAACTAATGAGAACCTGCTATATAGCACAGGGAACTCCACTTCGTTCTGCAGTGGAAACTAAGACAACATTGTAAAACAACTATACCACCCCCCTAAAAAATAAATAAGTAAATAAAAATACCTGGCCCTAAATAGGGGGCTTCGGAAACAGATTAATGTCAAATGTAAGAGCTGGAAGTCACCTCAAAAATCATCCAATTCGGGAGTTTTCCTGGGCATCTTGGAAGCAAACAAACCAGCAAACAAACAAACAAACAAGGTTTAAGGGTTCAGCACACAAAGATTTAGATTCAGTTGACCTAGGGTCAAGTCTAACGTCTGGGATTTAATATTTTTTAAAATATTACTGGGCATATACCCAGAGAAAACCATAATTCCAAAAGACACATACACTCCAATGTTCATTGCAGCACTATTTACAATAGCCAGGTCATGGAAACAACCTAAATGTCCATCAACAGAGGAATGGATAAAGTAGATGTGGTATATATATCCGATGGAATAGTACTCAGCCATTAAAAGGTGCAAAATAGGGTCATTTGTAGAGATGTGGATAGACCTAGAGACTGTCATACAGAGTGAAGTAAGTCAGAAAGAGAAAAACAAATATCGTATATTAACGCATATATGTGGAACATGAAAAAATTGGTATAGATGATCTTATTTACAAAGCAGAAATAGAACCACAGGCATAGAGAACAAACGTAAGGATACCAAGGGGGAAAGGGGGGGGGGTTGGGATGAATTGGGATTGACATATATACACTATTGATACTATGTATAAAAATAGATAACTAATGAGAACCTACTGTATAGCACAGGAAACTCTACTCAGTGCTCTGCAGTGACCTAAATGGGAAGGAAATCCAGAAAAGAGGGGATATATGTATACATATAGCTGATTCACTTTGGTGTACAGCAGAAACTAACACAACACTCTAAAGCAACTATATTCCAATAAAAATTTTTAAAAAATCTCTAGTGGGGAGGAAAGATCTCAAGTGCCTACAGGGTTGAGGACAACTAACCTTCTCACAAACTTCCTCATTTTATGAGTGAGGAAACTCTTGAGCAGTTAAGTGATTTACTTGCTTACTGTGCAAAATCAATTAGTTCATTCAAATCAGAAAACAGATCTTCTGATTCTTAACCAGTGCCCTTTCACCACGTAGACTGCCTCCCCAGGCCTCTCTCCTTGGCTGTGTGACCTGGGCAAGTCACATGACCTCTCTGTTACCTTGTCAATCGTACTTGACAAGGGTCATTTTAGGATCAAACAATCAATGGAAAACATGCCTGTGCAAGCTTAGATGGCATTGCTAATTCACTGTCAATGACCCAGATCACTTTGTTCATTTGCACTAATTAATAGGCTGTTTCCCATAAGCTTTCACTTGAAAAAGTGTTTTCCTCAATTTTTATTTGAAATCTAAGACCACCTCTTGGCATGTTATTCACTCCCAGGCTCAGTGTCTTTCCTGAACCCACTATGAGTGGTTTTTACGCATCTGTCCCAACATCCAACCCACTATGGGACACAAAACCTTTTTAATGGTTTTTCCAAAAGAAAACAGAAATAGGAATCCTTAAATAAGTGTGCTAGCTCCATGCCCTGGGCCACGACAGTGCTTTGAGACACTACAAAATAAGAAGCAAAAGCAAGTGAAGAGAAAGTACTTTCTCCACATCTTCCCCCAGGGACGCAGCCAGCAGACTCGTTCCCTTTGGGATGGCCCACCTGCCCCCTTCACCAGCTGCATCCCTGACCTTCTGAGCCCCACCTCACACAGCAGTTTCTCCCCGCTGCTAGCTGCTGCACCACTCCTCAGAGCCTCCCTCGTCAGTGGGTCTGCCCCCCCTTGAGAAGAAAGCTGCAGAAGAGGACGGAGGAAGGCCTCCCTCAGATAGGATTGGATGCCAGGGCTGCCAGGGTTTCCACAGAGCAGATGAACTGGCCTGCACCCATGCTGGAACTCCAAGGGGTTCTTGGAGCGCTCTTTAGAATCTTGACATCTTTGGAGGCCAGTGGGGATGAATGGGTAGTTCAGCAGCAGGTGGCTACTACTCTAAGTTCCCACCTACTACCCTGGAAAAATGCAGACAGTACCCCTGACAAATGCCTAACTGACCTCTGGGTACACGCAGCCGGAGACTGCTGTTATTTCTAGGCCATCAGGACTTGATGCTCCACTGGGAACTGCAGGGCAGCCTGCCTGTTCCTCATTACCATGAATAATCGAAAGTTGGAAGTATGTCAGAGGGCTTCTGTGGACCTTGCTTTTCACCTACCATAAAGTGATGGCAGTTGGTAGAAAAATGATTTCATGTAAGGTCCCTAGAACGTGCCGATCTAAGCAGCTAACATCAGCCCCTCTAAATCAATCATGCCATGGTTTCAGCCTCATTACTGGAATTGGTTTTCAAGCTAAAGTCAGTAAATACCAGAAAGTAAGTTTTATTGCAAAACAGATTGCAGTTCCAGTAAAGATGCCGTGTGTGAACAGAAAAGTGCTGGTTACAGATGCCCATCAGGCCCGATCCTAAGTAGTATATATGACAAACCGAAGGGGGAGGGCACCCACAAGCGGCAAGGACAGATGCTCCTAGCAAGGCATCACAAATCAAAATCAAACCTAAATGTTCACAAGGGGTATGCTGTGACTGGCTGGAATGAAATCAGACAGACTGGATTTTAAAAACTGCTTTAGTTGACAGTAGTCTCCAGAAAAACAAAAAACAAAGAAAACGGGCTCCATTTTAATTCAATGCCTGTTGGAAAGCCTTCATCTACAACTCTATGCCTTGGCTAGAGCAGGTACCAAGTGATGTGAGCTACACAAATCCTATAGACATGAAGAGGAAAGCGCACGTTTCAAAGAGCGTTCTATCAGCCTTGTGGCTCAGTTTGTGCCTCCAAACTACGGGGGGAGAAAGACCTGTGACCAGCAGGGGGAAAAGGTGGTTATTTTGCTCTGGGAAATGGAATCAAGTTTCCCAGACTTCTGTCTGGTGTCTTTATGCCAAACAAATATCACTTGCTGACAGTCTGATATGTTCACCATTTATTCCCTATTTCTTTTCTCACAAGGGGGAAGGTAATGATCTCTTTGAACCTAATACTCTTTTAGGCCTTTTACCATCAGGCTGTAAGCCTCTTTGAGAGGGTACCGTATCTCTTTCCTAGCATACGTAATAGGTGTTCAGTAAATAACTGCATATTCGTGTTAGATGTATGTCTTATGCAATGGCCTTGCCGATGAGGCCACTGTCAACCAATGGATCTTTTCGATTTGTGCCTTTGTATTCTGGGCACTTTCCTATCTATAGGGACAGACTTCTTTTCTCTTACTTCATCCTCCTCTTCTCCCTCCCAGCCCCTCCCCACCTCCATCCCCCAGTACAGTGCCCCGGTCCTGGAAGATCCCACGTGCCGCGGAGCGGCTGGGCCCGTGAGCCATGGCCGCTGAGCCTGCGCATCCGGAGCCTGTGCTCCGCAACGGGAGAGGCCACAGCAGTGAGAGGCCCGCGTACCGCAAAAAAAAAAAA
>NW_006791304.1:1582410-1674031 GCF_000442215.2 Lipotes vexillifer | reverse complement strand
AAAAAAAAAAAAAAACCCAAAAAACAAAAATACAGGATGAATGACTGGAAAAATCCGGACTCTAGTTCTTGACCTGGTAATAGTGTAGAGGTATTACACTCTACACTATTAACACGTGAAAGTGTTAAGCGGGGGCAGTGATCCTAATATAAAAGGAAAGCTTTCTTCTTTATTTTCCATGGCCTTGAAGCTGTAGTTAAGGAACAACTTTGAAATGAATTACTTTGGTTATATGATTGCATTCTTCTTATGTGCTTGGTCAAGACAACAGCTGGTCATTCAGAGTTCTAGTAGGTGCTGGAGAGGGCACAGAGGAAGGAAGGAAACTAACATTTATTACATGCCCAACACTGTGTTAGACACTTCCCCTTTACAGATGGGGTCACTGGGGCTCAGACAAGTTACCTCATTGCCGTGCTTTATAGTGTCAGAGCCAGGTTGAAGTGCAAAGCCCATATTCTGTCCATAACAGCATTTTCTACTCTTAAGGAATTTTAGAATCTAATGGAAGACAAAGGGAAAAAAAGAAAGAAAGAAGCATGGTATGCTTACTGATGGCTGGAGACGGCATTGGACCAGCATTGTTGTCAGAGTGGTGGAAGAGGGGCAGAATCCTCAGGGAGAAGTGCTGGTTTGGGTTCAAGTTCAAGCTAGTGATCATCGGGAAACAGAATAGACTTGAGTAGGATGGCTTTGTAAACGATGGATTTTAGAGAAGCTGATCTGATTATGGCAGTCCAAATTTCATAGCTGTAGTCATAGGAATGGAGAGGAAGTGTCTCATAAGAGGGTTCTGTTTTTTAATCGCCACAGTTTGGCTAGAACATGTTATATGGTAAATAAAAGTTTATTAAATGCAAGACAGAGATATTGTGAAAGAGGGCATGACAGAACTCAATAAAAAATATATATATAGTCATTCAAAAAGACTGAGAGAATCATTGTGCTGTTGGAATAATTGGGAAAATTATAATACTATCTAACATAGTGTCAGCTATTAGCCACGTGTGATTCTAAGTCCTTTTATTTACATTAATTAATATTCATAACAGCCCTGAGGGTAGATACTATTAACCATATTTCACAGGTGAGGCACAGGGAAATTATTGTCTTGCTGAGACTGACACAGCAACTGAGTGATAAAGATAGAACCAGGCATTCAGGCTGCAGAGTCTCCATCTGCATAACCTCCATGCATGAGATTTGATACAAGAAGACTAGGGCAGAGACGGTCTCTTCCCCTTTTGACAGGCTTTCAAACATAGAAATTCAGAAGGGGGACAGATTTTACTGAAAGGAATAAAATACACAGATGAATTGTAGTTTTACAAATATGCTGTATCTGCAATAAAAGCGAAATATTCTAGGGGCGTTGTCAAATACTGCATAACTTCAACTGATGCCCCAGAGCTGGGCACTGGTAGCAGGCAACGCTCGGCACACCAGCTCCCCATGAAGCATAAAGTCTCTCATTCCTCCCATTGACAAGAGCCCTTACTTAGTTATAGGCTATGAAACACTGGCCACAGTTCTATAAATCTCTTCAAATTGATTTCTAGCTTTGTGTACATGTTTTTCATGCCTGTCTTATTAGTCAGTTTGGGTTGCAATAAAAATTACCATAGAATGGGTGACTTAAACAACAAACACTTATTTCTCACAATTCTGGAGACTAGGAAGTCCAAGGCCAAGGTGCTGGCAGATTCGATGTCTGGTGAGAGCCCTCCTCCTGGTTTGTTGTAACTTCACATGCAGAAGATATAACTGCTCAGTGAGACAGAGAGAGAGAGACAGAGAGACAGAGAGAATCTCTCTTGTATCTCTTCTTACTCATGAATGATCGCGAGGGCTTCACCTTCATGACCTAATTAACTCCCAAAGGCCTCACCTTCAGATACAGTCACATTAGGGATTAGGGCTTCAGCATACAAATTTGGGGAGCATGAACATTCAGTCCATAGCAACCCCCAACTAAAGTTTAAGACCTTCGAAGACAGAAACTGTTCCTTTGCTCTTGTTGGTATCCTCAGTGCCTATGGCCATCCTGAGCACAGAGTGGGTACTTAATTCTTTTCTGAGCAACTGAACGTTTTTGAAGGATAACCTGAGAAAGACTATTTTCAGTTATGCAACATCAACTCCCCAAATGGCAACTCCTTATCCTTTCTGTTCTCATCCACAGTCTGCTGGTTGGAGCAGTCGCAGTTAGGGAGAGAGATATGGGAGAGAACCCAACTTCTAAAAACTATAGAGGAGGGAACAGGTTAGAGCCACTGTGGTGCTCCATTGAAATATTGAGCAGAGCTGCAGGGAATTGTTAATAAAAACAAATCTCTCTTACATTGTCATTACTTACCTTTGTACCTTACATATTGTCTGCAGCCTCACCTCTTCTCTAGTAGATATATACTGTTTCCCCAGCAGCATTCTTTTCTTTGTCAGAGTTGACTTCCCCTCTCCAGGTGGTCCAAGTGGGGCTGTCAATGACATCTCTTCATCACAGTGAGATGCACTTGACCTATGACGGTTAATCAGACTAGCCACTTGCCCAGCACAGTAATTTCGTGGAATGAAGCATAGCCAATTACAGTCTTCCGTGAGATTTGCTCTAAGGGCACCAGGGCATAGAAGGTCTCTCCACCTTGAATCATACGTTGTGAGAATGTAGGCTTATAGATGCCCTCAGCCATCTCTCCACCATATCAAGAGACTCTGCCTGTGGAATGAAGCTATCACACAGAGAAGGCAGAGTTGAGATACAGCAAGAGAGACAGATCCTGATGGCACCCGAGTTCCTGCCTCATACTGTGCTCATGGTAGCGCCCCCCCGGACTTCCCAGTTACACGGGCCAGAACTTCCCTTTGCACTCATTCTATTTGGAGCTGGAGTTCTGTTGCAACTGAGATGAAACACTTGTTGCTAGCACCACCCTTCCCCACCTGATGATTACCAGTCTCTCTTTGTTTCTCCCGGCTCTCTGCTAGCATCTCTTCTGCAAGAGAAACCTCTTTGAGGGTAAAATTACATTTCATACCTATTTTTAGGACCCAGCAACACCTGTAATAACGATAGGCACACTGTGGTAGGTGTTGCTAACTGCAGACATTCTTCTTCATCCGGATCTAACACATTCCATTTTGTTCCAGAGAGTGTGGGTTCTTGAGGTGCCTCAGGGAAGGTCTGTTTCCATGGGCACTCCGGGGACACTTCCCGTTATGAAACTCCTGACCTTTAGTTCTGACACATTTTTAAAAATTAGTTTTCTCTATTTTCTTTGCTCTCCCTTTATAGAACTCATACTTTAAAGATTTGGGGATCTCCTGCATGATCCTCTAATTCTACTGTATTTTCTTTCCTATTGCTGTCTTTTTGTTCTACTTTCTGGGGGACTGCCTGAACATCATCTCGTAAGTCTTCTTCTGAGCCTTTCATTTCTGTCATCACAATTTTAATTTCTAAGAATTCTAGTTAGTTCTCTGAAAGTTCTTTTTATGGCATTTATTCATGCATTGCATGAATCTTATTTTTCTGAGGATACTGGTAGATTTTAGGGAAATTTTATTTGCCTCTGAGTTTCACCTTTCCTCTGAGTTTTATTAACACTTTCACATGGTTTGTTGTGGTTGCTTTTCCCTAAGTTTTGATGATCTGGGGTTATTTGCTCACATTTAAGATGGAGGCTTAGGGTGCTTGGGCAGAGCTAGTCAAGCATGAGCCTCTAAAATTCCTTAAGAGTAGAAAATGCTGTTATGGACAGAATATGGGCTTTGCACTTCAACCTGGCTCTGACACTATAAAGCACGGCAGTGAGGTAACTTGTCTGAGCCCCAGTGACCCCATCTGTAAAGGGGAAGTGTCTAACACAGTGTTGGGCATGTAATAAATGTTAGTTTCCTTCCTTCCTCTGTGCCCTCTCCAGCACCTACTAGAACTCTGAATGACCAGCTGTTGTCTTGACCAAGCACATAAGAAGAATGCAATCATATAACCAAAGTAATTCATTTCAAAGTTGTTCCTTAACTACAGCTTCAAGGCCATGGAAAATAAAGAAGAAAGCTTTCCTTTTATATTAGGATCACTGCCCCCGCTTAACACTTTCACGTGTTAATAGTGTAGAGTGTAATACCTCTACACTATTACCAGGTCAAGAACTAGAGTCCGGATTTTTCCAGTCATTCATCCTGTATTTTTGTTTTTTTGGGTTTTTTTTTTTTTTGCGGTACGCGGGCCTCTCACTGCTGTGGCCCCTCCCGTTGCGGAGCACAGGCTCCGGATGCGCAGGCTCAGCGGCCATGGCTCACGGGCCCAGCCGCTCCGCGGCACGTGGGATCTTCCAGGACCGGGTCACGAACCTGCGTCCCCTGCATCGGCAGGCGGACTCTCAACCACTGCGCCACCAGGGAAGTCCCATCCTGTATTTTTTATTTCTGACGTTTCAGACTCATCTCCTGTGCAGCTGAAACTTCCACAGCAGCTCCTGAGGATATCCAAAAGGCTTTACAAAAAATAACCAGAACTCCATGGTGCTGTGCAAATTGCCCGGCAGGAGGGATGTGATGCATGAGGATCCAAATCATCCAGCGGGAAAATGAAGCGCTGGCCAGCTTCCTCCGGGCCTGCTGGGTGGATCTCTGCGATCACATTGGATTTGACGCTGCAGCTCAGTGGTGAGTTGGGCAACTACTGAGCGAAAGGATCCATTAGATTATTCATGGCCAGGTCTCACAAGATTCAAAGACTTAGATCCTGTGAGCAGCCCCCAAAGAGCCCAGGGAGTTTAATTCTGAGTTATTGTAGTGTGGAGCCTAGAAAACTTATCTAGAAAACTTTGAGAGGTGTTTGCTATTGTTGTCAGAGTGGAAGAAGAGAGGTAGAATCCTTAAAGAGAAATCCTGGTTTGGGTTCAAGCTCAAGCTAGTGACCATCAGGAAACAGAACAGAGGCTCAAGTAGTACAGCTTTGTGAACAATGGATTTAAGAGAAGTTGATCTGATTATGTGTCTGTTTTGGGGCCAATACTATATTGTTTTAATTACGGTAGCTTTTCAGTGTAGTCTGAAGTCAGGGAGCATGACACTTCCAGCTTTGTTCTTTTTTCTATAGATTGCCTTGGCTGTTCAGGGTCTTTTATGGTCCCATGTAAATTTTAGCTTTATTTGTTATAATTCAGTGAAAAATGTCAAGGGTATTTTGATAGGGATTGTATTAAATATGTAGATTGGTTTTGGTAGTATAGACAAATTAACAATATTAATTCTTCCAATCCATGAACAAGGGATATCTTTCCATTTATTTGCACTGTCTTGAATTTCCTTTATCAATGTCTTACAGTTTTCAGAGTATAGGTCTTTCACCTACTTGGTTAAGTGTATTCCAAGGTACTTTATTCTTTTTGATGCAATTGTAAATGGGATTGCTTTCTTGACTTCTCTTTCTGATAGTTCATTATTAGTGTATAGAAAAGCAACAGATTTCTGTATATTAACTTTGTATCCTGCAACTTTACTGAATTCATTTGTTGATTCTAATAGTTTTTTTGTGTCTGTGGAGTGTTTTTTAGGGTTTTCTATATATAGTATCATGTCACCTGCAAATAGTGACAGTTTTACTTCCTCCGTTCCAATTTGGACAGCTTTTATTTATTTTTTTATGTCTGATTGCTGTGGCTAGGACTTCCAATACTATGTTAAATAGAAGTGGCAAGAGGGGGCATGCTTGTCTTGTTCTTAATTTTAGAGGAAAAGCTTTTAGCTTTTCACCCAACTGTCCATCAACAGAGAATGAATAAAGAAGATGTGTGTGTGTGTATATATATGTATACACACCCACAGTGGAATACTACTCAGACATAAAGAAGAATGAATTTTGAAACAATATGGATGGACAGGGAGGGTATTATGCTAAGTAAAATAGTCAAACAGAGAAGGACAAATACTGGATTATATCACATATGTGGACTCTAAAGAATAAAACAAACTAGTGAATACAACAAAAAAGAAACAGACTCACAGACAGAGATAAGAAACTAGTGGTTACCAGCGAGGAGAGGAAAGGTGGGGAGTGGCAATATAGAGGTAGAGGATTAAGGGTACAAACTATTATGTATAAAATAAATAAGCTACAAGGACATATTGTACAACACAGAGAATATAGCCAATATTTTATAATAACTATAAATGGAGTATAACCTTTAAAAATGTGAATCACTATGCTGTACACTTGTAACATATAATATTATACACTATACCTCAATTTAAAAAATCCAAAAAAATTTTTAAAGAAAAACGTTATCTTTTATTTCTAATCATTTTTTGAGTTCTGTCACTTCATGTGTAAACTTTTCCCATTCTGACTTACATTGTCCACTTATCTCTTATATTATATTCTCAAGTTTTAAAAGATTTTTTGAAATAGTATAAGTTTTTGCTTCTAAATGTGTATATAGTATTTAACTTACTATTGCTCATTTTAATGTAAATTTAGTTTTCCTGAATGTTTAAAAAGAAGTAAGCTTCAAGACAGCGTTAATAACTGCACAGATTCTCTTCATGTTCTTGTGTAGTGGTAAAAAAAATTGGCAGATTTTTTTCTTGTTGTTGAGATTTTCTAGCTCTTTTTCCTGCCCCATTTTTATCTGGACCTTCTCTTTCCTTCATCTCTATTGTCTCAGTCCTCAATTTTTATTCATATCTTATTGTTTCTCTTCTGTTATGAATGGAGTCATGACTAGTCCATGTTGAGAGCTCACGGGGGCTGGTCCGTTCCGGTCCCTCCAGTCCTTATCCATAGGCTGTTTGCACTCCTACTGGATTGGGCATAGTCTCTCTGAGTTTCTCAAATGGGCATTCTGCTCTTTTAGCGAATGTCTGTTGACGGTGTGGGGACTCCCCTATTCTCAGGTCTGAGAGACGTCTGCTCTTTCCCTCTGCTTCCCCCAACATGGAAGCCGAAAACATCTAGGTTCTGCTCCCCCCAACATGGAAGCCGAAAACATCTAGGTCTTGCGGCTATTGGTGTTTCCAATCTCCTTGTATTCTGGAGTTAATGGGGATCCTTTGTCACCTTTTTGGGCTGTTCATGGGTTTTTTATCTTGCTATCTAGTTGTCTATTTCTTTTTTACGTGGTATCTGGGAAGATCCAAAAATCATGTTGCCACCTCTACCGCAATGGGTCTCAGATTTCCTCTAAATAAATTAATAGTTTTTGAATGTTTACATGTCCTAAGCACTGTTCTTACTGGATTGCTATGGATTAACTAATTTAATCCTCACACTAATTTTATAAAGTAGAATTTATTATTACCTTCATATTATGGATGGTAAAACAGAGGCATAAGGTGGTTAAATAGCTTGCTCATGGTCACACAGAGCTAAGTGGGTACCAGCCCAGAGGTAAGTGGGTGTCATCTACTAGTCTATTCTGTCTTCCAACATTGAATATCAAAAGGAAATAGCTTCCAAAATGGTTTAGAGGGCAAAGTTTATTTTTCAAGTACTGTCATTCGGGTAGAAGACACATTTGAAAATTAATATGGGATTTCTAGAGCAGAGTTAAATGCAATCCTTGGTCATTTTTCACATCATATGAGTCAAGCTAGAACACCCTCTTTGTCACACAGCTTTCTCTCCACATAGTTTTTTCTCCGCTTACACCAGTGATAGAAAATGGCATCAAAAGTAGGTAGGGAGTCATGGAAACCTTAATTCAGTCACTTGATCCTGAGCAACCAACATGTTTTCTGCCAGGTTTTCTGGACTGTGAAAAGGTGAGTTGTACAAGCAGCAGGAAAATCAGTGTTCTCACCTCACCAGAAACTCTGGGCTGCTCCTGCATGGTTGAAGGCCACCACAAGTTCAGGAGAACAACTTCTTTCTTGACTCATGCAAATGGGTCTTGACTTTCAATAACCAGGGGTTGATTCAGACAGACATCAGAAAGCAATTCAGGCCCCCATAGAGACAGAGAGCCACAGAAAACTTCACAACTAGCAGCTTCTGCAGAACTAAGCTGTTGCTGGTATTGCCCTTGTCTGTTGAGTTTTTTCGGTATGTTTTCCACTTTTTTATTTGCCCATCACCCCAAGCAGTCTACAGAGCAGGTAAGAGAGTTTTAAACATACATTTCCTGAAATAAACTTTTGTAGAAGAAAGAATATATGACCTCTATATGTCTTAAAGACTTTGCAAAACCTGTAGACGTTGAGGGTACGGAGGAACAGCAAGGTAGAAACCACTAGGAGAGAATGGGTAGACTCTCATCCACACACAGCTTCTCTGGGACCCCTCAGCGTACAACTACTGCCATAATGGAAGTGTGCAAGGTAGAGTATAGAGCTCCTGAAAGGGGTCACGAAGAGGAGTAGGTTCTGAGCGATGGCATCAGAAAAGGAAAGAAGGGGTAGTGCTGTGAGTGAAATACCACCCAGGTGCATCTATGGAAAATGCATGCGTTTCATTCATAGATTGTGTCTTCCAGCGACCGGCCACTTTATGAGTTCTGTTTCTCTTTACGTGTGTGTATTTTTGATACCCTAATGTTTGGAAGGGATGGAGAATACACTGTCAGACAGGAGATGATACTATTAGATAAACAAGGTTACATCTAGTTGGAGGGTGGAGCAAAACAACTTTGTATTTTTCCTCTTAAATTGCCCATCACTCCAAAGTGATGCCATCTCAGCTCAGTGTCAAGGATTTTCTCCTTCTCTGTCTCCTTCCCTCTTGTTCAACTCCCTTGATAGACCAGACCACCTGTTCACTCGTTCTAGGTATCCTTACGGTGAGAATCTTTGCCATAAGCAGTTTCACCACACAACCAATTGGCCATAAGGCAATTTTGCTGTAAAAGGGAAGATAACTGGCTTGACAGCTTGGTTTGACAGTCTGGTTGCAACTGATTGACAGTTTGGTTTCATGTCTCCATAAATACAGTACTCCCATTTTTTATATTGTATACATTTTAGGCCTCATAATGGTCAAGACAGTGATGAGGAGGCATGACAGTCTTCAAATAGTGGATAACAACTACTTATATCGACTTAATAAAAACACAGTGATAAGAAAACTTACTGGAATTGTGAAATAATAGTGTAAAGCCAGCCTGCATCCTACATTAGACTAGAAGAAAATAACATATCAGTTTGCAAATCCTTCAGTGAGCAAATCCCTCTCACCCATTAAAAGCAAAAGTTTACAGAACTATAAAAACTATAAAAGAGGCAGCTAGTAATTGACAACAGTCTTCAAGAGCATTAATTACTGATTCTTTGGCTGATTTCGACACAGCAGCTTGCCCTCCAATGCCACCTTTACCCAATTTATTACACAATAATAGTAGTTGAGGGCAAAAGAAGAATCAAGCTCCTCCTATAATCCAAAAAAGAAATGGTTACTGATTCCTGATAAGTACAAATTTCTTGAAAATGGTGAAAATTTTTTGCTATTTGATAGCGGAGACCATCGTGTAGACAGAATTTTGGTATTTGGCACAGAATCTGGCTTAGACGATTTGGTGAAATATAGGGACTGGGCATGTGATGGAGCATTTAAATGTAGTCCAGATATGTACTGCCAATTATACACATTACATATAGATAAAAAATAGCAGCATCCCTCCTCTGCTCATTTTACTTCAGGGAAATCTAAAGAGACTTAAAGCAGACTTTTTAATATTGTAACGAACTTACATCTATCATTAGATCCTGAATCCTTAATGATCAACTTTGAGAAAGGAAGTACCATTGCTTTCCTAAGATATACTTGAATACAACTATAACCATGAATCTACATATATTTTAAGTGTAGTCAAATATTTTTTGTATTTTCATTTTTCACAATAAAATCTTTTGAAATTTTCATTATTAATTTTTCATGTTTTGTTACGTCCTTTTAAATGTCTCTCTTCTATTTTATTTTCATTATTTTATATTTTTTAAAAATTTTATTTATTTGGCTATGTTGGATCTTCATTGCCATGCGTGGGTTTTCTCTAGTTGTGGTGAGCAGGGGCTACTCTTCTTGTGGTGCGTGGGCTTCTCATTGCAGTGGCTTCTCTTGTTGCGGAGCAAGGCTCTAGGCATGCGGGCTCAGTAGTTGTGGCTCACGGGCTTTAGAGTGCAGGCTCAGTAGTTGTGGCACATGGGCTTAGTTGCTCTGCGCCATGTGGGATCTTCCCGGACCTGGGCTCAAACCCATGTCCCCTGCATTGGCAGGCGATTCTTAACCACTGCGCCACCAGGAAGTCCTTCATTATTTTATCTTTTACAGCAAAACTGTCTTATGGCCAATTAGTTGTGCAGGAAAAAAGCTTGCAGCAAAGATGTTCATAGCAAAAATACCAGACATGCTTTTCATCTCTCCACCCCAGGGTATTGGATTTCAGTTACGTTACTCCGTCTTGACTTGTACCTCCTTCTCAAAGAGCTGGGAAGGCTGAGGGCAGGTTCTTCAGGTACTTTGTAGTAAAATATTTATAGGTAGACACACCCGTATTTCTTATATGACCACTTCTTTCAGCATAATGCCAGGACGTTATTATTATACGGTCCCTTTTCTCGGCTGTGTCAAATATCTACCTCTATTGCTCTAGTTTGGCATGGGCAGTGCTCAGGGAGAGAGGTGAGGCCCCCTCCTGCCATCGCCCTCAAGAAGAGGGTACCGGTGTGGGAGGAAGGCCCCTCCTATCTGTGCACCCTTTGAAGCCTATAGCACAAGCATGTCATTAAAGCTCACCAAACAGGGAATAATTCTCATGAATGCTAGAAAATGCAGGTTGCGAAGATTTTCCTGGTTGCTAATGCTGAGAAAACACAGAATATGCTAGTTATGCAAAACAGACCATTTAGTCAAGATGGCAGAAAAACTGAATTGGGGCAGTTTCAGCCTTTTCTGCTCGTAGTTTTTCCTACCTTTCACTGTGGACCATTTTTGTAAATCCCAGTGCAGTACAGGTGTTCAGTCTATGTTAAATTCCTTATCTGTGGAAGGTTGTAAATTTGAAGGCTGTCTATAATTAAAGGTAGTCATACCAAGTATGAAATACATAATAGACACAAGTGGTAACAGAACAAACACCCTTAAAAAGGTTAGTTCCTAAATATCCTATGTTTTTCCTAAGATATCTAATTATGCTATCTATTTTTTCTTCAGGAGACGACTTCAGAAATAAATGTGTCTCTAAAGCAACCACCTGTATGTGAAGCTGGAAATACTAACCCAATCATCCTCTCTCTCCCCTTTCTCCCAAGTCCCAGGAGGCTGAGTCAATATCAGTAATGGAGACACTCATATATAGGCAAGATACACATTTAACAAGTCCCATGAAGGAAAGCTTGTTTGCTGTGTCACTATTCTCTCCAAAGTCAGCTGGGATGATGGCAAAGGGCAACTGTCTTGCGATCTTTTATGTTAGTGCAGAGAAGTGTCCTTGGTGGTCAGAATTACCCACTTTATACCAGGCAGTCTTCAAACCGTTTCTAAATATCATAATTCACCATTATAGAGACCGTGTTATTAGAGAAAATAAAATTATTAAGCTAGAGTAAGAGGTCAGGCTGTCCAGTATTAACATGTCATAACAACACAGAAGATGTTGCAGTAACCTGACCTTCCTGTTACAAATGAAAATCAAGTATAAGCTTTTTCTGTTACATTAACAATCATGTAATCCTCTAAAGGTGGCTTTTACAACATGAAGGATTCAACATTTTCTAGTACATATTAGGAACATTCTTAAATTGAATCTTTCCTTTCTCGAGTAGAATCACATCTAGTCTTTCTAAAAGGTGTTCCCTTGGGAACTTAATGACCATGATGAACATCTCTAGTTGAGATTAGAGAAATCTAATCTAATAATTTCCAATTGTTATAGAGAAATCATTCCATTTGCTAAGCATTTCTTGACCACCTACTATGCACTGAACACAGTGAGACAAAATGAATAAAAAATCCAGAATCTGCCTCTCAGAAGAAGATAATCTTTCTGGGAAAACAACAAAGGTTTAAAAACTAGAAAGTAAGACAAGGTAGAATATGGAGTAGAAATAATAAATGTTACAGGAGAGATTGCAATGAAAGGAAAAGGGATGTTAGGGGAGGTCTGGAGCTTGGCAAGAGGGTAGGGAAACCAACCTGAGCAAAATGCCAGGGGCGAAAGAGCATGGTGGATATAGAACATAGTGAAGAGCCTTGGGAAATAAAGTTATTACCATGAGGAGGGGTTAGATCATAAGAAAGTTTCAATCCCAGAAAAAGGAACTTTTCAATTGATCTCATAGACAAGGGAGTTATGGCAGTGAAAATGAATCATGCAAGCAACTGGCAGTGGCACACAGAATAAACTCAAAGATTAACCATATGCAAACCTGAAAATTTAGGGTAGGGCTTTTGCAGTAATAGATTCATTAAGGGATTGGAGTCCATGGGACTAGACAGGAAAAACAAAACTGAGAACATGAGGGAAGGACTGATTTATGAAAGGGTTCAAAGGAAAATAAAGTGCTGCAGATCAGGCCCTAGGTCAGTGTCTGACAGATAATGGTTTTTCAGTGGATGGTGTTTGAATGGATGGCCAGTATGTAAAGCTCAGATTCTGAGCCTGGGTGACTGAGACATTGATAGACAGTAAATAACAGACAGTAGTGTCACCCACAAAGTGGCTTAACTGTCTCGGAGATGACCCAAAATTGAAATTATGGTCTCTCAAGGTCAGTTCATTTAATTCAGTAAATCCAGTTTTTAAAAAATCATATGCATTAGTTTAGTGGTACATAGGAGAGACAGCTAGCTTTTAAATATTTCCCTTCTTGCCTAGTTGGATTTGATGTTGTAGCAACCTAGGTTCATGAACTTGGAAAGATGGAGCCATATTAGGGGTTGTGAGACGTACTAACCTTTCCTCCATATTCTTCTTTTACAGAAAAGATACTTGATTGAGCTATGTTTTCAGTGAGTAAATATTTTCCATGGGCTCATTTGCAAATGCCAAAAATAAAGAGAGCTTTTCACCGAACAGCATGCGGTTTTGCCTGAACATAATAAACTGTTTCCATCAGGGGAGCTCTTCTCACCTTTTAGCCTTCAGAAGAGCTGTCACTCCTTCTCTTTTCCTGCTCCTGGTTTTAAATCATTTCTTTACTGTTATTGCTTTGGCTCAAAGCTCCCATAATAGCTTCTTTCTTAAGCACAGGGACATGGAAATCAGAGCAGTGGTCACAGCAGAACAGCATGGCTGGTGTGAAGGATGGGAAAGGCCAGGCGGTGATGAGAAACAAGCCGACACACAGTGTTACATTAGCGTGGAAGTCTCAGGCCACAGCCTCGTTCTTGAAACTCTATGCTTTGTTTTATTTTCAAGTCTATAAACTTGCAATATTTCTTTGGAAGGGAGTATTTTCATAGGAAAGCCAAAACAAGTAATATTTAATCCAAGACTAGAGGAGATCACTAATAATTTAATACTTCTTGCAGAGTTCCAGATTGGTGGTGTCATTTATATGTTTATTTCTGGATCCATTGTTATTATGTAGTTACCATATCTTTACTTCTAATTAAAAACCTCACCAGGGGAGGATTTGAAAGCTATGAAGGTGCTGCCACCTTGAGGATTCTTCCTTTCCGTTTGGAGATTTATCGTACCAAGCAAGAGTTGCCTGGCAGTGGTATCTTTTATTCCATAAAGAAACTGAAGTAAACTACAGTTCTCCCATTTGGGATATTGCAGAACATGGAGACACACATCTTGATGGCTAATGGCACTTTACACTCAAGCCATACATTTCAGAATCAGGTGACACAAGCACTGATCTGAGGTGGTCTTTCACATTTTCCTCACTGGTGCCTGCTTGGACTCACATGAACTTTATCATGCAGTTCCCTCTTCTTTCCTCACCTTTACCTCCCATAAGCAATATAAAATCATTGGAGAAAGAAGATAGGACTCTATTTCATTGAAGTTGAAATTGACATGAAACTAATAAATAACTACAAGTACAGATATAATCATAGAAAGAGAATGACAAAACTTAACCTTTCCAACTCTTCCAAATGCTATCAATTCTTTCAGCATGAAAGCTGTAACTAGGACAACAGTGGTCTAAAAATCCCCTGCTCAGAAAACAGAAGAGTTAAGAATGCATGGGATCTCACTCTTAGATTCATGAAAAGGGGCAGGATGGTTGCCAAATTCATTATCATCTACAAATGAAAAGACGATGAGATGTATTACTAAAGGTACTCTGTTGACTAGTCCCCATTTGGTGAGCTTTAATTCTATGTACATTAGATTGATGTATTTAAAAAAAATAAACTTATACAGTAGACTGTTCATTTGGAGGGGTTTTTTGTATTTCTTGGCTTTCAGAAGCCCTTCTCATTAACCCTTTTGTAGGCTCCCTATGAATTCACTAAGCATAGTGTTCACCGAGATGCCTGCTTCCGGCATGCTGAGAAAAGGAAGACTTGAACTTCTATTGAACCTGAGGCCTCAGCACAACTATGGGGCAGAAATGGTTCCCTTTCCCCCATTAAAAAGCTTTCATTTGCAAGCCACAGATGAAATTTCATCTGCTTTGCATCAGTGTAGTATATAACTTGAGAGAACTTGGCACCACAACCCTAAACCCCATTATTGGTGTTTTCCCTTCTGAGGGAAAATAATACACTTATGGCTTGGTTTTTGTTTATTTTGTTTTTGTTTAAAGAATAAAACACAGTGGCGCCCTCACATTTTTCACCCCTCATTCAAAAGCTTTATTCTGGGCTGCTCTGAACTGAGCATCTCCCGGAATGACAGCCATATGTGGTGTTTTGGCCTCCATGTGTATTGCCAAGCAACCTGGAACTCTGCTGGCACTTACAAACACCCTCTTGGATTGCTGAATCCACTTCCATCGGAAACATTGTTTTATATAGTAGAAAATAAAATGGCATATTTTTAGTCTTCCCTTAGAAAATGTCATCATAGGACAAATATGCGTTTTCTTTCTGCATATTCTTATACTACAAAGGTACTACCCAGTGGGTACTTATAAGACCCATAAAATGTAGTTTAATTTGAGGAGCCCCAGATTATCTTGATTGGACATTGACAGCCACGTGGAGAAGTCTATGGAGCTCAACGCAGGGCACATCTAACTCAATAAAAAGCTTATTGAGGACGGGAGCTGGGCCCTCCCATTTAGAGAGTGGGTATTTATTGATCAAGGACATAGAAGAATGAGAGGGAAAAGGAGAAGAGAAAGAGACGTACTTGCTGGAGAGTGGTTAAGCACTACTAGTGATTACCAGTGGCATTGCTCAGAGAGTTCTAGGCACTGGGGAGGAGCCAGGCAGTGGATGCCCATCTTCATCCCTTCCACAGAGTGGCATTTCCAGGAATTAACCACTTCCATTTCTATATGTGTGCATCGCAAAAACAGTGATGAAATGAATGCAAATCCACTGGAATAAGCTCCCGTTTCATTCTGGCAGAGATTTCTTTACCTCCTCTTTTGGCTAGGTTTCTTCTTCCTGAACCAAGCCCTTGTAACTTAGCTACTCTTAGCTATTAGCAGTTGTAACTTAGCTTAGCTATCATTATCAGTATAAATGTCTGATTCAACACTCATTTTGCCAGTATGGAGAAATAGTTTGGCCATAAAGTAATTGGCTGAATTGAATAGATTTTACCATACAAGAGAGTGGCCAAATCTTTGCAAAAAGCATAGTATTGATATTTTTCTTTCAAATGAAATTTTAAAAGCAAAATGTTCAACTTACCTTGCAAAGCTAAAAATAAAAGAAGGGAAGGGCTTCCTTGGTGGCGCAGTGGTTGAGAGTCCGCCTGCCGATGCAGGGGACACGGGTTCGTGTCCTGGTCCGGGAAGATCCCACATGCCGCAGAGCGGCTGGGCCCGTGAGCCATGGCCGCTGAGCCTGCAAGTCTGGAGCCTGTGCTCCGCAACGGGAGAGGCCACAGCAGTGAGAGGCCCGCATACCGCTAAAAAAAAAAGAAGGGAAAAATGCAGTTGTTGAGCTTCTTGACAGGTTAAGTCACAAGACATCACAGATACTGTGATTCACATTCCAAATCACGTTATCATGTCCAAAAAGTAGAAACACTTTAAAAAATATTTTAAGATTTAACTCAAGGACAAAATTAATTAATTACATATTATTTGTCCTATCTCTCTTCTTCATCTGAAAACAGAAATAAAATATGACTTACAAGGTAAGTATGATACAGATATTTAATAAGAATTTCAAGATAAGCAGCTAACTTCATCATATGAATTTCTATCACCAGCCTTAGATAATAATAGCATAACGGTAACTGTAAACCAGGTACTGGGTTAGAAGCTTTGGAGCCTTCATCCCATTTAGTCCTTCCAGCCCTATATGGAAGTTGCTCTTATTATTCCATTTTGCTCTGACACTTAACGAGATGGGACAACTTGCCCAGAGTGATACAGTAGGAAATGGCAGATCAGAATTCAAACACCTGGAGTCCAACACCAGAAAGCACCCTGTGGGCAACCACAGAGTGAAAAGCATCCTGTTAGCATCGGTTGTTTATCCTAGCTCCATTTCAAGATTCTTATTTCTGGTGACGATTAACCTTGGTTCATCTTGTCCTTTGAGTGGTGACTTCTGGTGTCTACAGCACCTAAATTCATTTCAGGGAAATTCTAAAAGAATCTGCTCAGTTTTGTTTTTGTGTTTTTCTAAGTTATAGTGGATGAGGAAACAGTCATTTAAACTCACAATCTCTAAAAAGTCAAAAGACTTTGATTTTAGATAAACCAAGTTGGCAGTCTAAATTTTAGGTATAAAAAAGAAAGACGGAGAGAAAGACCTGGCAGTTGAATCATGCATTCATTCTGTTACTCCATTAAAAATCTTACCAAAATAAAAAGCTTAAGGAAGACATTATTAAACGTTTTAGTAGTTTTATAATATTGGCAACAGCGAATAGCTGGCTTTAGAACTAATCATTGAGCTAGGAAAAGAGATCCCTAGAACACTGTTTTACTGGCAGTGGCAGTATGTCCCTTATTATTTTGTCATATGAAAAACGATGGGAGCAACACAGGCCCGCTGTCCTCAACTTACCCTTATGGATCCTCATCGCCTCCATCTACCTACGAATCTCTAAAACGTGTTCTCATGAATCAGCAGCATTGCAGTGTGCCTTGTACAGAGTTATCATTCATTGGAGATGTTAACTACCACAGCGGGTAAAGAGATAGGGTTGAAAGAGTTCCCCCCAATTTTTCACGGTTCACATACCAGACAGGCATGTGCAAGGTCAATTTACAGCAGAGGGCAGAGGTGGCTATGAGAGCATTTCCCTTAATTTTATTTAAAAAAAATAAGCACAGTGGATTTAGGAAGTCGTTTTAATGATCTTATTAAGAGATTTTCTTGGTAAAGACAGGCATGCAATATCTTTTTATTCTTCTGTAATTAAAATAAATAATAAATAAAGCCTCTTAGGAATTTTGTGATGGTATAATAAAAGCCTAATTTATGAGGCTTTTTGTTGTTGTTGCGGTACGCAGGCCTCTCACTGTTGTGGCCACTCCTGTTGCGGAGCACAGGCTCCGGACACTCAGGCTCAGGGGCCATGGCTCACGGGCCCAGCTGCTCCGCGGCATGTGGGATCTTCCCGGACCGGGGCACGAACCCGCGGCCCCCGCATTGGCAGGCGGACTCTCAACCACTGCACCACCAGGGAAGCCCGAATGCAGTCTAATTTTAAGTTATATTTGGTCAAGCGTGCTTTTTGTTGCTTGGGACTTTCATTTATGATCTAGGATGTGGCCACAGTTTGAATAAGTTTCCTTGCCTGTGAAGAGCCCGGCTGATGAAAGGGATAAATCACCTCTTATCCATGACACTGCATACAACACGACATAAGCCACCTCACTGCTTATTCTGGGCACTTCATTATTTCCACTGCTGTCAGACTCCTTGGTAATCCTATTTTAGAAACTTGAACAAAAGTGAAGAGTCACAGAGCACTGAGACACTGCTGCCCTGGAAGTAGGTGGATAAGCTACCTCTTCTCTCAGACAAGTATAAGTAACTTGGCCTATTCATACACTTAACTTGGCCATTTTTAGACAAGCAAACCCACCTTCTCTTCTCTAGCTTTTAAGTGTGCGTTTTCTCATATATTTGCACCAGCTCGTTCATCAACGTATTCCCTTTCTGACGAAATGTCATCACTTTTGCTTCAGCTTCCTTACCCACGGCCTCTGTTCTCCATCAGAAATGATTCTTGGGATGTCCAAAGTGGGAATCTGACTCATACATAATAATAAAGAACTCTACAAACTGCAGATTATCTTTGAAACCCTCTTTCTAAGAGAACTGTTTTTTAGGAAATAGCCAACAGTAACTTTCATTACTATGTTTTACTAAAATGAAGTCTTCCAGCCTACACAGTAAAAACAAAGAGAGATAACTCCTTCCCCACAAAGACACAGATTAAATGGCATCCGGGAGAGGCAGTGGGCTAAGGTGGAAAGGGACCCTGAGTAGGACACAGACAGCCTACTGGACTCAGTGTCGTTCAGCAAGCGTTGAACTACTCTGGACCTCTATGGAAGCAACTTAAGTGTCCATTGACAGATGAATGGATAAAGAAGATTTTATATAGATATAAATATATATGACTATTTTATAATATATGAATATTATTTAGCCATAAAAAAGAATAAAATCTTGCCATTTGTACCAACATGGATAGATCTGGAGGGTATTGTGCTAAGTGAAATAAGCCAGAGAAAGACAAATACTGTATGATATCACTTATATGTGGAATCTAAAAAACAAAACAAACACACAAACAGTTAAAACAGAAACAGACTCATAGATACAGAGAACAAATTGGTGGTTGCCAGAAGGGAGAGGGCTGTGGGGAGACAGATGAAATAGGTGAAGGGGATTAAGAGGTACAAACTTCCAGCTATAAAATAAGTCACAGGGGTGTAATGTACACATAGGGAATATAGTCAATAAATTTGTAACAACTTTGTATGGTGACAGATGGTAACTGGTCTTATGGTGATGATCAAATCATTATGTTGTACACCTGAAACTAATATAATACTGTATGTTAATTATAACTCAATAAAAAATTAAAAATGAGGATTTGTGCTAAAACTCTATCCAGCCTTACATGTTAAAATCATAACTTTATAAATACAACTGATGGCACAAGCTTTTAGGTTTGACTGTGTCTCTTGTGCACGCGTACCTGGCCTTATTTCACATATTTACTGGCTAACAGCTCTTTACTTCTGTTCCGATAACGAAATCACACAGGTAAATCCAATTAGGGGCAGCCCTTCTCTCCAGGTCCCAGCAGAGCCACCAGCTGCTGATCATTAGAGACCCCTCCACATTCAGGTAGTTCTCCTTCAAAAACTAGAGCACTTCCATCAGGATTTTTAACAGAAAGATGTCTGAGAATAACTCCGAAGTGATATGGACAAAATGATAACCAGCTTTATTAGACACTGAATAAAACGCCAAACAAATTACAGTACCTATAAGTGAGTCAGCAGTTGGCGGCTGCATTTTTTTTTTCACATCTCCTTCCCTGTTAACGCGTTAACCCATCTCAACCCATATCTTCTGCCTTCTTGGGCATCTTCCTGGTGAGGCCCTTATGAGTTGTGCAGTTCTCTGGGTCTCTAGGACACCGTGCATCTGAGCTGCTGGCAATACTGAGAACATGACAGACACCAGCTCCAAAGACATTTCTCAGCTCACAACCTGCACCACAACCTGTTGTGGGAGCTATTTGTGGAAAATTCTTATAACTTCTTTGTTTCTCTGCCACTTCCTTCAACCCAGCTTATACGGTGCTCTCTCCTGTATTCTCTCTTCCCCCAGCCTCTGAGTTTCTGAGACAGCTTTCTCCATGCTCTGCCCTGCTCTGCCCTGCACAGGGGCTGCTTCAGCCATCTTCCTATCCTTTTCTCCAATGTGGGTGGGCAATCATCTATAAAACGAGAGGCTAAACTGGGGGATCCATAAAACCTTGAGCAGCCCACCTGCATAGGCGATCACTGGGGTTGCCTACAAAGATCCTTCCATCCTTGGTTCTTGGAACTTACTGAAGAGGAGAGCCTACTTATGACACAGATGATGTTTTGGTGGCAAGAACAAACTTTGGGGGGCATGTCAGCATGGAAAAAAGATGCCTCCAGGAAGCTGAAGAAAGTTTGTCTGTAATTTATTTTTCTTCATTTTAAAGCATTCTCAGATCATACCAAAGCCCACTGATTCTTAACCCCATCTTTACCCATACTTATAGGTAATAATCATAAGCAATGCTTTTGAGCACTTGCTATGTGCCAGGCACTATCCTGAGTGCTTTTATTCATCCTTATAACCACCATTTGAGGAAAGTACCATTATTATCCCCATTTCACAGATGGGAAAATGTGGCTCAGAGAGGTTATGTAATTTGCCCAAGGTCATATAGTAGCAAATAGCAGAGATTGGCTTTGAAATTAGGCAACCTGGCTCCAGGGTCTTTGTGCTCTCCTGCCTCTAAATATAGGCTTTGGATGTGCAAAAATCTGATCGGGATCGTGTATATGTGGGGGAAGGGGGGTGATGAAATGGTTTGGCTCCATTGAATAGCAAGTGATTGCCTGGATTCTCTTTCCCCCTTTTCAAAACAAATGCTTGACCAAAGCACATCTTATTTGAGAGACGGATGCTGTTTGTTTGTTTTATGGGTTCCTATAAATCTAAAGTTGGCATATTCTCCTCAGAATTTATCCATCCTGATTTGAGCTGGTAATGTATGATTTTCATTGGCTTTGGGATGGGTTCAGCCACTTTAATAGAGCACCATGTGAATAACAAGACATATAAAAACATGGATGATTAGAGCCGGAAGGGACTTGATTTTCTTTTAATAAGAAAGAAAACTGAGGCCCAGGTTGAGGAGGGGACCTGCCTGAGTTCATGACGTTTATTAGCGATAGGATAGAATTAGAATCACCGATTTCTTAGAATTCTTCTTAGAAGTGGATGATGCCTCTTCTCTCGCGGAAGTGAAAGTATCTAAAGTAAAGGCCATAGCCCTGCTTCTCTCAATGGGCTTATATTTTTAATAACACTGTATATATTTTCCTTTCTTTCTACCATCAATATTCAAGGGTAAAGAAAATGTCATGAAGGAACTAGCAACCGCAGTCCCTGACCTTTTCTGTCATCCCAACGCTGAGGAAGCAGTTCTTCCCCACATCCCCACTTCCGGGCCAGTGGGACCAGGGCAGAAGCTGGAGAAGGGGGGATGTAGAGAAGGGGGCAGCGCCAGATTCACCATCTGGACCCAGCCATACTCATGGTGCACCTCTTTGGAAATTCTTTTAAAGTAGGGTATCTTTCTTTAAACGAATACTCCCTCTGTCCCCAAATCCTTAGTTCAAACTCCTAAGGCAAATAGGCAAATAACCCAATCATTAGATGCCCCCTCCATGCTCTCTCCCCAAAGATAGGGAATAAAATTTCTGATGCCAAAGAATACTTCCCTATCATGAAGTCCTTTCTAGGTTATTTCTGCCTTTGCAGAAATGCTTCCCTCCCTTTCTTTTTGTATTTAAATAAGGTAAAATCCCATGAGGTACAGCCATAAAAAGAAACAAAATTGAGTTATTTGTAGTGAGGTGGATGGACCTAGAGTCTGTCATACAGAGTGAAGTAAGTCAGAAAGAGAAAAACAAATACTGTATGCTAACACATATATATGGAATCTAAAAAAAAAAAAAAAAATCGTTCTGACGAACCAAGGGGCAGGACAGGAATAAAGACTCAGACGTAGAGAATGGAACTTGAGGACACGGGGAGAGGAAAGGGTAAGCTGGGACAAAGTGAGAGAGTGGCATGGACATATACACACTACCAAATGTAAAATAGATAGCTAGTGGGAAGCAGCCACATAGCGCAGGGAGATCAGCTCGGTGCTTTGTGACCACCTAGAGGGGTGGGATAGGGAGGGTGGGAGGGAGACGCAAGAGGGAGGGGATATGGGGATATATGTATACGTATAGCTGATTCACTTTGTTACAGAGCAGAAACTAACACAACATTGTAAAGCAGTTATACTCCAATAAAGATGTTAAAAATATAAATAAATGAAATAAAAATTTTTTTAAAATAAAATGTAAAAAAAAAATCCCATGAGGTAAAAATTAAAGAGTTTCCCTAATACTTTTCTTTACATTAAGCGATGCCGCACTCTGAATAGACTATCTGGATTTATGCATATTAGGATTGATCTTATTCCAGCATAAGGGGATGAACTATATTATCAAGAGTATTCTAACACTGGACTTCCCTGGTTGGCACAGTGGTTAGGAATCCATCTGCCAATGCAGGGGACACAGGTTCGAGCCCTGGTCCAGGAAGATCCCACATGCTGCAGAGCAACTAAGCCCGTGCACCACAACTACTGAGCCTGCGCTCTAGAGCCTGTGAGCCACAACTACTGAGCCCACGCGCCACAACTATTGAAGCCCACTCGCCTAGAGCCTGTGCTCCATAACAAGGGAAGCCACCGTGATGACAAGCCCGCGCACCACAATGAAAAGTAGCGCCCACTCGCAGCAACAAGAGAAAGTCTGTGCGCAGCAACGAAGACCCAATGCAGCCAAAAATAAATTAATTAATTTTTTTAAAAAAGTATTCTAATACTACTCATGTCTTTTTCCTCATTTCAGTTTGATGGCTTAATACATTTTGTTGAACTTTGCTTAATTGATTAGCATTTTTAAGAGTCTCATGATGACTATGTAACAGAAAGGTGGCCTCGTTTCTCCCCCAGCCACCAAGGCTCCTGGACCAGGGATGGACATGTCACATAGGCCTATCAATCTGCTGATTGGCCAGATTCTCTCCACCAAGAAATTGACCACAGACACGGGTACACTAAAAAAAATTGGAGGTTGAGGGTTGAGCTGAAAGGTCAGATAGAAGCAGAGCCAGACTTAGTGACACAGCAAGTGAAAGCCACAAGCAAGTTGAATGTTATGGGAAAACCCACACTGAGTAGTAAATGAAGAGGTTCAGAGAGAAAAACCGATAAGAGGCTATGTGGCTTCAGAGCAATAGAGACAGCAGTTCCACTGTTTGCTGAGGACTGATTCTCAGCACCCATCTTGGAGGTTGTATTTTCTTCCTTTGATTCCCTCACCTATTCCTGTAGCCCTTAAATCCCTCACTTTTTGCCTAAGCCAGTTCAGGTAGGTTTGTGGGGTTTTTTTTCTTTTTAACCAAACTCTAACTAGCAAGTCTACATTATCACCCATATAGAACAGTCTTATTTGTTTGTTTAATCATTCTTTCAATAAAATAGTGAAACATAAGGAGTCTCAGTTGGGAAGAAACAAAGTTAAATGCTTCCAGATTTTGAAAGGCCTTTTTTTGTCATGTTTCTACAACAAATCTATGTCTGTGCGAAATCAGATGAATTCGCAATATGGTTAGTTTGAGTTCTGCTACCATCATGCTGGGCATTTGTTTAGCAGGAAATACATGCTATTTCAGACTTAAGATAACTATTCATCATTTGGCAAAGTTGAATCTCCATAGTCAAATAGAGTGCTCAGATTCAGTAAATAGAATCCCAGCACTTGATGTTTCCAAACGAGAATGTATGGTATGCTTTTAACATCAGGCTTCTTAAATGTAAAAAGCAAAGAGACACACACACACACACACACACACACACACACACACACACACACACACACACACTTTAAAAGCAAGCAGCACCACACAGCGGTGGGACAAGGAATAGCCACCATTTGAGGGAAGCAGCAATATTTGTTCCCTTGGAAAACAGAGGACTGGCTCTTTGTTATTTTTTCAGAGAAATGTAAATATGATCGACACAGTGTTATTTTCTGTGAGAAAGAAACCATTTTTATGATGTCTTTCACTTCTCGGCATCTTGACAAGAACAATTGTTGGCTAAATGTCAAACTTACTTACAGATGAAAATACTAACAATAAAAAAGTAGTTGTCAGATTTTACCATGTGTGGTTGAGTTTATTTTAACCAAATGCATTTGAAAACCCAATGACTCCAAAAAACACTATATTCTGCACAGCAAGGAAACCACCAACATAATGAAAAGGCAACCTACTGAGTAGGAGAAAATATTTGCAAATCATGTATCTGATAAGGGGCTAACATCCAAAATAAATAAGGATCTCATACAACTCAATAACAAGAAAAAATCTGATTAAAAATGGGCAGAGGACTTGAATAGACATTTTTCCAAAGAAGACATACAGACGGCCAACAGGTACACGAAAAGATGCTCCACATCATTAATCATCATGGAAACTCAAATCAAAACCACAATGAAATATCACCTCACACCTGTCAGAACGGCTATCACCAAAAAGACAGGGAATAACAAGTGTTGGTGAGAATGTGGAGAAAAGGGAACCCTCTTGCACTGTTGGTGGGAATGTAAATTGGTGCAGCCACTATGAAAAACAGTATGGAGCTTTCTCAAAAAATTAAGAATAGAACTACCATACGATTCAGCAATTCTACTTCTGAGTATTTATCTGAAGAAAATGAAAACACTAATTTTAAAAGATCGGGCATCCCTGGTGGCGCAGTGGTTGAGAGTCCGCCTGCCGATGCAGGGGACACGGGTTCGTGCCCCGGTCCAAGAAGATCCCACATGCCGCGGAGTGGCTGGGCCCGTGAGCCATGGCCGCTGGGGCTGCGCATCCGGAGCCTGGGCTGCGCATCCGGAGCCTGTGCTCCGCAGTGGGAGAGGCCACAACAGTGAGAGGCCCGCGTACCGCAAAAAAAAAAAAAAAAAAAAAAAAAAAAAAAGATATATGCACCCCTATGTTCACTGAAGCATTATTTACAATACCCAAGACATGAAAGCAACCAAAGTGCTTATCAGTGAATGAATGGCAAAGATGATGTGATATAGATATACAATGGGGTATTATTCATCCTTAAAAAAAGGATGAAATCTTGCCATTTGTAGCAACATGAGTGGAGCTTGAGGGCATTATGCTAAATAGGTCAGAGAGAAGAGGACAATACTGTATTTTCTCTCTTATACATGGACTCTAAAAACATTTTTTCAAAAAGCTGATAGATACGGAGAATAGATTGCTGGTTGCCAGAGGTGCGGGTTGAGGGGTGGAAGAAATAGGTAAACTGTTTGTTTGTTTTTTTTTAGTTTAAGTAAACTGAAAAAAACAAATTTTAAGGAAAAATACCATTACCTTATTGCCTGAGGAGTCTCCTTTTATTCTTGGGTACAGAGAACATTTTATTGCTAAACTTAATCTGCTGAAAATCAAATTTTATAACAGTAAATTGAGCACAAATGTAACCATAGGCATTAGAGTGATCACATTAAATAAATGAAAGGAAAATACACCTCTGATATTATAAGTTGAGTAACAGTTTGGCTCATAATTTATTCCATGTGTGAAGTATAAAACAGTGATCTGAAAACCATTTCCACCTATTTCAATCTAAAGATATTACCTCTTCAGTTCTTTGAAGTGTGAAGACCTTAATTTCTAGAATGTATTCTGTTTGTGTCACAATGGGATGTTCATCTTTCCTCAACAATGCTTGGTCTCTTAATACCTTTACCGACACCCTCAGTGGACAACCTTCCTAGGCATTTCTCCATAAATGAACAGATTTTAAGAGAACTTCAGCAGAATCACTGGTGTCTAAAGAGCCATTTTCTCATTATTTAACTTTTTAAGCCTTCTTGCTGTTGGAAAAAACATGATTAGCCGAAGTGCTGCAAAATAATCTGTAGTTTAGAAGAATGCATGGTCAGGATCAGCACAGCTCAGAGAGCATATTTGAATGGTTAACAGAGCATAAAAAATAAAGACAGCCCTTAGCACAGTTGAGTGACGTACTCAGAGATGCCAGTCCTGGTGTTTTCAATACTTTTATGAGTCTGAATATCCCCAGAACACAGAGGATGAAAGGTTCTGTATTAACCATATTTTTGTATTTTCTCTATTTCTTAATGCTCTGGGGCCTCACTTGCCATGGAGGGACTGGCCTTCCCGGGCTGGCCAATTCCTAGAGATTGTAAAGAACTTGACTGTAAGCGTGACTTTCATATACAAACCAACATCCAGAGCCCATGCTCCCCAACTACCTCCTTTCCCAGACTCTCACATATCATGCTACTACCCTCCCTGCCCTAATCACCTTAGGACCAGGCATCAGACAACTCAGGACATCCCATACACCCCAGAGACCCCTGAAATTATTCAAAGCAGCCAATCCTAAGCCTGCTTACCCTGCCTTGTCCATTCCCTTCCATAGACACCACAACAAAGGTTTTTGCCCACACTTTCTCCTTGCTTTCCCTCTGCCTCCTGAGTGACCCTGGTGCTTCCTCATGTGGCCCTGCATGGCATGCCTGGCCTCCTGCTTCTAAGGATCTGTAAGTAGAAAACTTGTTCCTTCATGCTAGTCATCTCCATATCTGCATGTCTCACCATCAAACAAATCAGAACAGTTCCTGGGAACATTTTAAAACAGGTTTCTAATAATGTAAGACTCTCTTGTCTCCATCATTTTCATTTCCTGGTACACTTTATTCCCAGAATTATGTGAAAGTATATTTTGTCCAGAACCACGTTTGGATTTGAGGCTCAAGAGATGTATAAAGGGAAGATGATTACTCTCCTTGCTACTTTGTGTGTGGACCTTATTTATGCCACTGAGAAGAACTTAGCCCAAATAGTAATTGTAAATCCATGCTTTCTGTGACTTTATGACCCAGATTTAATCTTTTACTTTGAAATTTGATTGTGGCTCTGGTCTGTATTAATTCCAACCTTTTTTTTTTTTTCATTGTAGTGGATCTAACTGATTTTAAAGCGCTAAAAACAAATACAGAACTGCTTAAATAACCAAAGCATAATTTGGCAGTAATCAATAGTCACCACATTTACGTATCTGCCCCACGTGGCTTGGGCACTTGGCATATTATGACGTATTATATTTTCACTAAATAATTAACTTCCAGTCTGCCTGATAAATTGTTTCACTCTTCTCATAGCTTGTGCCCAATTGACTCCGCTGTTCAATTTCCTCTACTGGATTCAGAGTGCTCCAAGGCTCAGCCCATTTCATTTGTGCAAATAAACACTGTTCTCCTAGGGTTACATTTAATTAAAACAGCAGTCATTAAGAGAAATATTTCACTTCTCAGGTCTAAACCATCCTTTGTTAGTATAATTACTTTGCAAAAATCACACTGTGGCAAGACAGGAAAAAACCAAAACAGATGCAATTGTGGAGTCACTCTCTGAAAGCAGAAGAACAAAATCGTCAGGAAGCGGCAGTCATTTTTTTGCCTTGTTTCAACTTAATAAATTCATAAATCAAATATATCAATAAAATATCCACAGTAGATGCCCAGGTCTGCTGCATTTTTATTTTGCTGAGTGAATATAAACAGCTTCTGAATCTTGTATTGAGTATGGTAGATGTTTATGAATGTGTAGTTATGTGTATACATGTGTTGGTGAATGAATGTGTGTGTGTGCATGAGGGTGTGTGTGTGTGTGTGTGTGTGTGTGTATGGGGGCATTATCATTAATTAAATACCTACTATACACAAGGCACTTGGCTTAACCACTACTGTACATTTGTTCTCATATATTGTTCATATAGTTCTAGTGACTATTCTGATTCTTACCATTATAGCCCTATGTAATTAATCAATTTTAAATGTCCTTAAATAACATAAAGATTAATAAGAATGGCTGTTTATGTTTTATACGTAGGTAGAGAACTTAACTGCTGAAATGCAATATGTTCTAGAAATTCTACTTACAAGGAGTCAACATTTCTGTGCCAGGCCCTGAGTTAAGAATTTTACATATGTTTCCTCATTTATGTCTTACTACAATCAGTGAGATGAGATTTCCTTTATTCTTTTTACTATTGAGGAAAATGAGGCTCCCTAGAGGTTAAATGACTTTTCAAGGTTATGTAGCTCTTTCTACTTTCAGGTAGTTTCTGTCAAGGGAAATCCAGATGGTGAGGTAGGTACTATTTTAAGATACCTTCTTGGTTTGCTTGTGGCTCTCCCCTTAGTGCGTCAGTGGCACCCTCAGCCTCGGGTTGGGTGGGTAGACACAGCTTCCCAGGCCTCACAGAGAAGCCCCATGTCAGGCTCAACATGGTGCTTGAGCAGGAAAAAGCAATGGCCCAGGCCTAGGCTTTTCAAACTCTGTGGTGAAGGAGCAGTTACTTTTGTAATAAAAATAAAATATTATACGTAAAATAACAAAGTAAAATGATAAAAATGAATCGCTAGATATACGAAATGAAAAAATCCAAAGACATGAAAAGTAAAGCCCCAAGTTTTCATTATTAAATTCAAATGGCTACAAGAAGTTTCTAAACTCTTACTCCCAATTTCTGTACCTATCTCATTGAGAACTAGTTACAAATAACTTTAATAATTTATGTATATTACCATGTCCATATACCACGCTTTTTAGAGCATTGGTCAAAGCCATAAGCCTGAGGTTAGCCATCCAGAGTCCTACTCAGCTTCATTTGGGGTGGGGAAACTAGTCAGGGCTTCCTGGTCCCTAAAAGGCAGAAAAATGTTTGAGGAGACTGAAAGACTAAAAAACCCTTCTGCTTGAATCAAGGAGATGCAGTGAGCACGGAACAGACAAGTGAAGGAGGTGGCAGGACGGCAAGCATCAGCGGCAGATGGAGAAGAGGCAGAAGTCAATACTCAAGACCTGGTGAGATGGTTACACCTCCGTGAGGGTCTCTCAGGGCGGAGATCATCGACCAGACATGCATCCTTCAAATGCACCTCCATTTTCTTAAATAAGCCTCCATAAACCCAGATTCTTCCGAAGAGAAAGGAAGAAGCAGGGGGTGAAGAATCCTGAATGGCTGACTAGGGAGCTCCTCAAAAGGCTGAGTTTAAAACCGGAAGTGACTGAGTTTCCTTGATTTGGCGAAATTCAATTTTCTGCTGTTGAAGGGAAAGGAGGGGGCGACTTGTGTACTAAAATGAATGTAATTCCAGATATTTTTAAAGTATATTTTTGAAACTGGAGTGTGAATTTTGTAAAAGATCATATCTTCTACATGGAATTACTTGCATTTTAACAGAAGACAACGCCCTAATCTAGAAAAGTGGATTTTTAACGGAAAGAATTTCTGGTAACAGTTGCAATTAACTAGGAGAACTTAAATCTCCTAAATCACAATGCCACAGAGAATCACCTTCCCATACATTCAGCTCTTTTGAGAAGTTCTGTTATCCTCCACAGAAATCACTGGCAGATCTGTAATAATATATTTCTCCATATGGCTTTGCATATTAGAAATCACTTAATATTCTATTTGTTTATTTGGGAATTTAGAGTAATATACAGTTATATATCTGAGTGGTAAATAACCCATCTAGATAATGAGCTGAAATTGCTCTTTCAGTCAGATGTTTTGCTAGCATGCAGACAGACTGTAGCATCCATGTGTCACTCAGACCTCACGGTCTCATCAGTGTTTGCAGCTATGCCCTCCAGGCCACTACCATTAACGGCAAGGGCTGTCCAAACTTTTTAGCCACAAATTTCTTTTTTCAAATAAAACCAAACACAGACTCTCAATATATAAAATCCCAATTTATAAACAGATAAAAGAGGTAAGGAATTGGAAGCACATCTTACTAGTAACTTCCTCATCATGTCTCTCCCTGAGGCCATTCAAAACCCTGGGTCTCTGAAGAACAAATCTGGAAACCACTTCAGGGCTCCACCTACACAGATGGATATCTCCTTTCTGGAGAAAACTAAACTCTGATCTTTACCCAAGTGTGTACTTCCCTCATATTTTAAGCAGTCAACAGCCAAAAGACACTTCAGTGGGAAAAGTGTTGGTTGGTGGTTAGAATGAGAACAGTTGATGAAGAGAATGTCTTGTGTCTGAGGACATGGACTGTATGATATTTTAGATGGGGACTTAACAGAAAGTCTCTTTTATGTGGCCCTATCACTGGACCGGAATGAAAAGATGTGGTTGGTTTTATTCACTGCAGCTTGCCAAAAAGGCAATGACTTACGGCAAAAATCTGAAAAGTCCTGGGTTCCTATCTTACTTATTGACACTGACTCAGCTAAATGATATCAACTACATGTTTTTAGTCCCATATTTTCAATGAATATATCCAGATTTACTGTTTTGACTTCTTGTGATGACATCTGAAACAAATTTTGAGAAGTAATGACATAAACACTTTATGCTGTCTTCCACTTCCTATACTTTAATCTCCATATTGAGGGCACAGCTTCTTCCGTGCATCAACCTTCTAACTTTCTGTCTGGTTGTATAGGGTAATAACAACATATGGTAGCTATTGACACAATCAATAGCAAAAATAACCCCCAAATGCTCCATTTCAAACATGACCACTTTCTCAATCCATTAATTTAGGAAGGTATTTTCAAACCAACATGTTTATCGTTTATTTAAAATCATATAGATAAGCCATTATTGAATTCATTCTTAACTTCTCTTTAACCTTAAAATATACATTTATTGAATGCCTACCTTATATGATGCCCTGTGTTGGGATTACCAAAGTGAACAAACCGTAAAAAGAATAGATACATGTATATGTATAACTGAATCACTTTGCTGTACACCTGAAACTAACACAACATTTTAATCAACTCTATACTTTAATCTCCATATTGAGGGCACAGCTTCTTCCGTGCATCAACCTTCTAACTTTCTGTCTGGTTGTATAGGGTAATAACAACATATGGTAGCTATTGACACAATCAATAGCAAAAATAACCCCCAAATGCTCCATTTCAAACATGACCACTTTCTCAATCCATTAATTTAGGAAGGTATTTTCAAACCAACATGTTTATCGTTTATTTAAAATCATATAGATAAGCCATTATTGAATTCATTCTTAACTTCTCTTTAACCTTAAAATATACATTTATTGAATGCCTACCTTATATGATGCCCTGTGTTGGGATTACCAAAGTGAACAAACCGTAAAAAGAATAGATACATGTATATGTATAACTGAATCACTTTGCTGTACACCTGAAACTAACACAACATTGTTAATCAACTATACTTATATATATATATATATATATATATATAAAGTGAGCAAGCCGTGATTGAACCAATGAGCTATCTACAGTTCAGTAGGACTGTCAGAGATTTTGAAAGGAGTGGAGTACACGTCCCTCTTCCCAACAGAACCTTGAGTCTCTTGGGCATGAATTTTGGTTATAATTGACCCCAGTTCTACTCCAAGGACAGCTTCTGATTGGCTCAAACCATTCAGCATAATCCCATTCTCTTGACCTTGTCCCAGAATAAAAGGCATGATCTGATTTGGTCCAACCAGAATGAAGCCCTGCCTGAGCTTTGTTCAGGGAAAAGGAAAGAGAAGCTTTCTGATTCCTGGGTACTCAGCGATGGCAGGTCTGATAGATTGATTGTATTACCACCATGAGGGAAACCAGTTGGAGGACAAAGCCTACAACAAGGCTGAGAGAATTTAGAGAAACATAACCAGAGCCACGATCAAACCAACCCTGTGGATTTTTACTGTATGGACAACAGATTATATGGGTTTTCTACACTTGCTACAAAAACACTCCAACAGAAACAATGTCAAGAATGATCGACCTCAAGGAAGGTGGGAGTTACCAAAACTATAGTCAGACGTTTCCAAAATAATCTTATGGCTTTAGATGACATCTAAAATTGAGCTGAAGGTTGTTATCAATTCTAAGTGACAAATTTTCTTCTAAAAAAGCAGGAGCAAATATTCTGGCATCTCTTTCTAAAGGGATGATATGTGTGAGGAATTAACTTTAGGGTCAATTATTTTCTTAGACACAGCCCTGGCTTCGGGTAAATGTTTCATTTAAATTCTGTCCTCCTTAACTTTTGAATAGTTGACTGTGGTTCTGGAATCTTAAATCTTGTGAACTAATGATGAGGAAACTCATGAAACAAAAACAAACTACAGCGTATTTACAACAATCCTTGTTATTCACCATTGCCCTTTATCCCCAATCACTCAACTAGGACATCCTAGCTCTAGCAGTCTATGATTTTAAGCATCTGTTAAGCAGCTGCTTTGGACTTGACACTGTGTAAGGCTCTGTGAATTCCAAACATTTCAGTGAAGTCTGTAGCATACTAAGCATCTCAGCCATGACCAATGTGAAGCTTACTAAAAATAACTGACTGGCTTCTTTAGTTTAAGTTAGAAGTTTAATTTAATTTAGGACATAAGTTTGATTTACTTACATCCCACTGGTATGAAAAATTTAATAAAGGATACTGCTTTTCTACTTTAAAATATTCACCAATGTAACAATGACTTTATCACTTTTTTTCTTAGAAAGAAAGGAAGTGTATAAACACTAGGTGGCACTATAGCTTGAAATAATATTCAGATAAAAGGCACCTAAGATATTCATGAGAGATGGCAAAATAGAAGAAAGAAAACCAAAAGAGTATAATAAATCCATATTTAAGAAAAGATTAAATACCGAAGTCTTTTAGTGCTTACTAAATAAAGTGAGTAAACCTTATGCAGTCAATGAATTAACTTTAAATGAACTTACATAACCTAATAGATCAGAAAGATAAGTTCTTCCCCTCAGTTGAAATAAGACCAGTACTCACTGGAAGGCAGCATCTCATTAAGCCAGAGATAGTTATTCAAAACTTTTTTATTATTCCAGATAAAGCCTAAATTTAAGTTTCATCTTGTTCACCAAATTTTACAAACGAATAATTTTTTTCTTCTCAGAAAACAAAATAAAATATCCCTTAATGAAAAAGTAAGTTACATGAGAAGTTAAGTATATGGTTTATTGCTTTTCTCTATTTAGATCATAGGCACATAGCTAATTTACATCCAATAAGCTCAGTAAATTATACCTCTTATAAATTTAGAATCTTTGCCTGAAGTGAGTTTTATATATATAAATGCAGCATTTTATTGACCATGCATAGTCTTTGTTAACCAGTTGCAAATGAAGAATGCTGGCAGGGTACCTGGAAGGTATTGGTCCCCTGAGTGAGTGATTCATTTGTCTCCACCTTGGCTGGAACCCAGAACCATCCAGAGAGCTCTTGGTTAGTTTCCAAATTCATGTCCTCTGTCCTTCAGAGCTATCTACTCATATGATATCAAGCAGGAGGCCTTAGACAACTCCCTCCCAAAGCCACAGTCAAGCCTAACATTGAAATAAAATTGATTTTTAAAAACTTCCTGTGAATATTTGATTTCATGTGACCAAAGACTTCATAGAATAAATGTAAGCTTGTTTTTGTCCATCTGAGAGAGAAAAAGTGCTATTTTTCTGGGTCAGTTTGTCCTCCCTAAACATCCTCTGCCAGGCCCCATGCTCTCTTACAGTATACAGTGACTAGTCACTCCTGTTGAGTGACTAGGAAAAGATATTTTCAAAATAATTAGGTGCTGCTCTGTTAGGAATTTCTCTAGGATTGTCTTTACTCACAAAATACTACTTTTGTGGCTGGAGAAGCTTATAATATATTCACTACCTAAGGCAAAAATATTATTTTCATAACATAAAGAGGCCAAGAGAACTGAGAATGAGGTTTTTTTTAAAATTTCAATTAATAACATGTTGCTTTGTTTTGCTGTTCTAAGAAATGAAAATAGAGTATCTTTGAGACAGAAACTTGAATTATAAGAAACTAGAAAAGAATACAAGGGTTCTAGAGTAGCCATAAATCCCAAATATATACTGAATTCTCTATTTCTAAGGAACAGGATTAAGGGTCATGTAACAAAAGTACATAAGAGATGGTCCCAGTTCTTTAAAGAGCTTATAATTTTGGAAAGAAAAGCTATAAACACTCAGAAAGTTAATTAAGTATAAAAAATGTAAATAATAGTTCAAGGCAGGGATAAAGGTAGTACCTAAGATTTCCTGAATGAATGGTACAAATACAAGAGTATAAAAATTATTTAGGAGAGAATATATTTATTAGTTGGAATATAGACTAAGCTACTGTAAAAGAAAGAAAGTGAGACCTAAAAATTCAGAGGCTCAAATAGGATAGACTTTGGAGAAAAGGCAGTCCAGGGAACATATATGTTTTGGTTCCACTGGGTCATCTGGGGATCTAAAGCCCCTTCTACTTTGGGTCCCCCAGAGTATTGTATTGGTTAAGGTGCTGCTAACATCTGGAAGATAAAACAAGCATCTCAGTGGCTCCACACAATCATTTTTTACTCACATAAAGTCTGGAGGGTGACCAGAGGGGTGCAGGGGGAGGTTGTGCACCAGCTCCCTGCAGACATTGGGAGACCTAGGTTGACTGAGGCTCTGCTATCTTCAACAGCATGGTCCTCAACATAGACATCCAGCATTGATTGCTTATGCAGATTTGAAGGCTCAAAAGTTATTTTTTAATTTTTGTTTTGTTTTGTGGTTTCTTTGACAATAAAATTCCCTCAAAACTTCAGTTGACTTCAAACCTGTTTATTCTCATCAGTTCCTGTGGTAGGCAGAATTCTAAGATGGTCCTCAAGATTCCCACCCCATGGTGTACATGCCTTGTATAATGTATAAATGCCAACTTGAATTTAAGCAGACTTGTGAATACAATGGTATATCATTTCCATGAATAGATTACTAATCAATTGACTTTGAGTTAATCAAAAGGGAGCCAATCTGCATGGGGCTGACCTAATCAAATGAGCTCTTTAAAAGCAGGGAGTCTTTCCTAATGTCAGAGAGATTCCACGTGAGTAAGAATATCCATTGCTGTCTTTGAAGATGGAGGGGTCTGTGTGGCAAGGATCTGAAAGCAACCTCTAGGAGCTAAAGCAACTTCCAGCTGACTCTCAGTAAGGAAATGGAGACCTAAGCCCTACAATCTCAAGAAATTTAATTCTGCCACTGCCAGTGATTTTTGGAAGTGGGCTTTGAACCTCAAATAAGACCACAGTACCAGCCAATACCTTAATTTCAGCCATGAGACCTGGGCAGAGGATTCAGCTATGCCATGCCCAGACTTCTCAACTATGGAACTGTGACATAATAAAAGTAGTTTCAAGCTGCTAAGTTTGTGGTAATTTGTCATACAGCAATAGAAAGGTCATATAATTCCCACACAATTGCTAGACATACTTCTCAAGCTCAGTTTTTCTTCTTCTTTCTTCCTCATGCTCACACTTCTTCCCTTCAACTTAAAGTATCTTTCTTGAGACCATCAGACTTGGGAAAAAAGGCCACATCCTTAATATGATATTTTCTACAAGGCTAAGTATTAATAGGCTTTTGTTACCTAAAGACTTTTAAAATTTTACTTCTTCCCTTTGAGGCTGTCTTAGTTCAGGCTGCTATTACAAAGTACCACAGACTACGAGGCTGGAAGTCCAAGATCAGGGTGCCAGCAAAGTCAATTTCTGGTGAGAGCCTGCTTCCTGGTTTGCAGGTGGCTATCTTTTCCTTCTACAGGAAATAAGAAAGAAGCTCTCTCCTGTCTCTTCATATATGGGCACTAATCCCATCCATGAGGGCTCCACCCTCATGACCTAATTACCTCACAAAGGCCCCACTTCCAAATACTATCACCTTGGGGATTAGATTTCAATACATGATTTTGGGGTTGGGGGGCACAAATATTCAATCCATCTCAGGGGCCTACAGGAAGCTGGCATTTCCAATCCCTCTAAATCCCAAATTTCTGGACTGACTCTATTCCCTGTCCTTTCTCTTGCAAACCTGCTAATGCTTGCTGTGGTGTTCTCTTTCTTGTATAACCTTGCTAAATGAAACCAGTTACCAACACACACACTACTAACATTCTGTTTCCAACTACATTTGAAAATCTGAATGAAAGGGATATATTTCCAAGAAAAATATAATTATAAAAATTTGTTTGTAAAGAGAAGAAAATAACTTGCACTAACAAATAATAGGGTAAAATGACAGTTTTGAAGTAAAAACATTAAAAACATAGCATTAGGCTCAGATAGTTTTTTTGTCCAAATTCATTAAAACCCATAAGGAACGATAACTCTCATACTATTTACATACTTCCAGAGCAGAGAGGAAAAGGAAACTTCAAGTATTTTTTCTTTAAATAAGCTATTAGAACCTTGATTTCAAAACCTGACAAATAGAGGATGCAGATAGAGACCAATCTCACTTTTGAATACGATGTGCAATCAAAAAAATTGGCAAAAAATATGTATTTTAAATATAGATGTAAAAATTCCAAAATATTAGCAAAGAATCCTGCAGTATAACAAAAGAATAAAACTGCATCACCACAGGAGGTATATTATAGTTCTGTGAACATTGTTTAATATTAGCATTAGTCAGCAAAGTGAAAATATATCATTATACATAAAGGACAAAAAGGGAAAATTAGATCTTGATACACCTCAAAAAAGATGTTTGATGACATTTAACATTTATCTATGATTAAAGTTTTCAATGAAATAGGAATATGACATATTTCCTTAATGCAGGGGAGAGGAGAGGTGGAAATCCATTCATAATCAACAGCCAATGTCATGCTTAATGATAAGACAATAAAAAGAGAATCAGGAATATTTATTATCATCATTATTATTTAACAAAATGCTACAAGTTCAAGTCAAAGTCATTTAAGAAAAAAAGTTGTAAATGTGATTGTAGTTTGCAAGTAATATGATTACAAACCTGACAAGCACCAAATAATCAATTGAAAAAAAGTAATGTTTAATTAATTTAGTTTAGAACTAACTTTTTAAAAGTTATGGGTAAGACAACAGATTAAAAAATAAACAATAATATTTTAAATATAAAAAATAATCAGTCAAAATATAATGGGTAAAAGCCTTATTCATAATAACACAAAAATAAATACTTAAATTGAACTTAATAAATGCAGAAAATATATGAGAAAAAACTACAATAATTTTTGAAAATCATTCAAGAAAAGTTGAAGCAGTATTGGCAAAAAAGGCATTCGGGACAATTTGCTAATCAACTGGAAACATTAAGATTTCCACCTCATAATTTATACCAAATGTATTTTAGCTGAATTAAAGATAAATATAAAAAATAAGATTATAAAGCTAGAATGAAGGATTAGTGAGTATTTTTAACTTGGTGTGACTACAGACTTGTAAGTTTGACTTCAAAGGCAGATTCCTCCAAAGAAAAAAATTTGTAGGTTTTATCATATAAACTTTAAAACTGTCATCTGTCATTTTCAGTGGAGCGGAGGTATTGATGATCAAAAGGCGAGCCCTCTCTTTCCCATGGATGGAAGCATATCAGAATCTTTGTGTGTGTGAATTGTAAAATTACTCTCACTTTGTGTAACTTTTATTTTTTTAACTGTCATTAACTGAGTGTTTAGTATGTGCCAGGCAATGATCATATGAAGTGGGCATCATTATTTTCATTTCAGAGATGAAGACTGAAATTTAGTGAAGTTATCAGTACCAAGTAACACGATTAGCAGCTTGCATATTCTGAATACTGTGCTAAGTTCCTTATGAAGAGTCTCATTTAATTCTCACAGTAATTCTATGAGGTAGAAGCAATTACTGCTCTAATATTCAGGTAAGAAATCTCAGGCTCATAGAGGTTGAATAATTTGACCTGTTTGTAAGTGGTAACCTGGAGCTGAGACCAGGCTGCCTTTATGTCCCCTTCCCCCATGAGCCAGAGCTCAGAAACATTAGTTATGCTGTTGAAATTTTGTTGAAATTCTCAAATAATCTTAAAGGTAGAAATGAGATGTTCATGTTTTTCAGAAGCAGATTTTGTTTGAAGATGTTGAGAAACAGTAACTTAAAACTTTTCTAAATTCCAAAGTTACCAATTAACAATGTAACATAAAATATTACGTAAAATGTAACATAAAAATTAGGGAAAATTGTTTGTAACATGTTTAATAAGTATTTATTGAATGCCTACTGTGTGGTGGACACTGTTTTAGGCACTGAATATCTAAAGAAGCAACAGATAGGTTTCTGCCATTATGGAGTTTACATTCTAAAAGTAGGGTTCATAGCCTTACAAACTGTTAAAGAAAAAATAATCAACAACCCAACATATAAAAAAAACAAGTAAGCAAATAGTCAAGAATGAAATGAATTCTCAGGAATATATGCTCACACTCTTATTAGTAATGAAACAAATGAAATTTAAACAACAAGATATTACTTTTGATCTACCAGAAGAGCAAAGATTAACAAGAATGATTACAAGCAGTCTTGGGGTTGGTGTGTGGAAGGTCATATCCTACCAGTGGGAGCATAAACAACCCAGAAATTGATGTAATCCTGTGGGAACAGGACTGTTACCGACTCAAAAAAGTTGGACAGAAACAACCAACAATAAGGAATATAATAAAATGGAATTTACATATAATGAAACATTATTCAGTCACTAAACGTGATGATTAGGTTGCTACTTAGCAAAAGGAAAGATTGTTAAGAAGTAAAGAATATCATTAGGTGAAGAAGAGGTTACGGAGAAAGAAATATTTGAAATGAATTCATTTTTAATGAAAATCACTGTCTCTCTATCCTGCTGCAATATTAGATTTTTTAAAATTTGCATACCTAAGTTTTAAAAATCATGTTTAATTTCCATACTTTTTAGGTTGCACCTTTGCCACACTAAACCTGCACAAATCCAGTTAAGTTCAAGGGAAAAGTCAGACTCTAATCAACTGTTGGGATCTTAGAGGCAAAAAGCCTACAGATGGAATCTTACTGCCCCTGTTCTATTCTGCCTCTGCTCGTTGGCTAAATTCTGTCAAGCCTGTTTTGTGCAGACAGGTAAAATATACTAGAATTAAAGGGTATGTAACAAACCTCTAGAAAAATAAGGCAAATCACAATTATTTAGGATTTGTTTGTCTCTAAAAATAGAGTATTAATAACAACGTCTCAAATAGACATTAAAGACGCAGAAGCTATGAGTCATGCTTGGCAGGTTGAATATCTTATTTGCCCCTAGAACTTGGACCACGTCTTTATATTTCATTAAGCCAGCCAAATATGGCATCAGGGAACAGCTAATTCCCTCTGCTGTCCTAGGTCACTGCTGATATTAAATGACCCTGTCATCACTACCCAAGTGCTAAGGAACTAAGTGAAGCAACTACAGTTTTGTTTATATTGGGAATGAGAGAATAAGCTTAGGACTTGCCTAATTGGGGCTACTAGTCTAAATGTTTGTTCAACTGGCAAATCAACTTTGTTTTTTCCCCCTAGTAAGTTGATATTTTTTAAACCCAAGCAGAACTGCCAATGGTATTGGTATTACATAGATATAGTCTCAAGTGTTTTATTAACAAAGGATACTTTGACCCTAAAAAAGGGCATTTCTATTGGAGAAATGATAATATGTCACCTATGTGCAATTTAGCTAGAGATTGCCATCTAATCTCAGGTAAGGCATTGGGTTTATGAAGGGTACAGAGTTTTTCATTATGGAAATGTAGGGCTTACCTGTCAGGAAAAGGATAGATTTTTCTTTTATATGACCTAATTCTGCAAAAAGAGGTCTAAAGCTGAGGACTCCTGTGTGCTGAAGCCTAACATGCTATTGAGTAGCTAAATTCTCAAAAACACCCAAATTCAAATTTTATAACAATATTTAAATTAATCTGGCAAATTATTATCTAAAGCTTTTACTTCAATAGTGCTTTACATTTTACAAAGACTTTATGTAGTTCTCATTTGAGATAAGTCACGAAACAACTCTTGCACCTCAGAAGGTTAAGTACCTATGCTGAGACACACAGGTAGTAAGCAGCAAGGTTCAATTCAAATCCAGGACTTTTGAGGCTCTGTTTGGTGATATTTTCATTATAGTGGTAATCTTTCTATGTCCTACATTCTCTTTGGGTCAGCTTTGACCTGAGCACAGCCTTGAGTAAAATGACTCATAAATCTTCCATGCCCATCACAACTCTAGGCATTAAGGCAAAGAGCATGAATGACATATAGCTGACATTTATGCTGGTTTACTCCACTCTGACACTGCCCTCTTTCCTGCTATTCCTGGATGTGGCCTCAGAATCCTTCACAACACAACCCTCCCCGCATCCGCTATAAATTAATTGAATTTGGAATGACAGAGGAAAACTATTTTTTCATCTCTGGAATAATGTTCTGTCGTGTTCCATTCTCCTAATTCTTAACAATTACACAAATTATAAAAAATACTTACGTGCCTCTGGAATGAATAAATTTTCTATAGTTTTATTCATAGATGAGTAGTAATTCAGATTTTTCTCCTCCTTTCATTCCACTGAAATGCTGTCTTCCCAAAGCCCTGTTTTTATTATGGTACCTGTTTGTTTAAAAGTCCTTCTTGTGGGCTTCCCTGGTGGCGCAGTGGTTGAGAGTCCGCCTGCCGATGCAGGGGACACGGGTTCGTGCCCCGGTCCGGGAAGATCCCACATGCCGCGGAGCGGCTGGGCCCGTGAGCCATGGCCGCTGGGCCTGCGCATCCAGAGCCTGTGCTCCGCAACGGGAGAGGCCACAGCAGTGAGAGGCCCGCGTACCCCAAATATCATCATTATCATTTAAAAAGTGATTGTTTTTCATTATGCTCTAATATCATTAGGTATTGTCTTGTGATAACACATCTGTCACATACTACCTTGATACATTAGTATTGGTATATAAGCCCTATGTTCTCTTCTAAATTTTAAGTTCCTGTAGGAAAGTGACCATGAATTTAACACATTCTTAGCTCACAAAACCAGTAATACAGTGCCTTGATCATTGTAAATTAATAGATATCTGTCAAACCCAGTGATTTGTCAAAAGAGTGTTATCTATAAACATAATTTAATATGTATTATATTTTCAAAAATTCATTGTCTTTTTCCATCTTACATACAATCATAAGTAAATTATTTGTTAGAATCTCCGTGCAGGCAATGAACTTGAAAAAAATTTCAATTTCCTCTTTGACTTCCGGTTTAGGGGTACCTAAGCTACTCAAAACAAATAACTACTCCTCCACATTTAATTGATCTCAAAGGACAGAAATACTCCAAATCATCCCTTTTGGCCTATTCCAGTATTTATTTAGATTAATGCTTTTCCCCAATTCTAGCCAAATTCTCTTGACACAATGAATATCTTCCAAAGATATTATCTTCTCAGTCTTTAATCCAAGTAGAGCAAAATTATTAGTTTCTTCTCAGGGGATCTATTTTTCTCATCTTTAAATCAACTTGAATCCTCTTTCAAGATTCATTCTCATTCCTGCACTGAAAAGAAAATACAGAAACCAGCGCCAAGATTCTATGATGAATGACTTTCTGGATACATTAAAATATTACCTAGTATTTTTTCATAAAAGCTACATCTAGCCTTGTGCTCACTGTGATTGATAAGACCCTCAGAACTTGGCTACATTTGTGTGGATTTTCTCCATCCCAGAGCTGTCTGACTTTGTTTTAGTCCCTAAGTGAACTGTTTTGCAGTGGGGTCTAAAAACCATTCTCTAATATAACAAGGAAACTCTAGGAGGTGTTATTTGCCCTAGCTAATTTAGTATCATGAACAGACATGATGAAATCTCAATTTCTTCATCCAGGTCAGAGCTATCCAATACAATCAGCCCTTGAGGGGCTCCTGAGAAGCCATTCCTAATGGGTGATCTTTCATCTTATTATTGTATTCACTAACAGTAGTTTGGTCTAGACTTAATCTTTTTAGCTTGTAGACAAGACTGTCAGGAGGTGAGTAAGTGGTGGTGATGAGGGGGAATCTAAACGCTTATAAAATCAGTCCTGGTATGCCTATTGCTTCTCCTGGGTCTAAATGCAGCTCACCTCTCACATAGCACGAATGCCATATTTTACAACATGACTCATGCCCAAAGAACCATGTCTAATACTAATACTTTATGTTTATTTACATCATTGGAGTGGATCATTGGATCATTTTTAATAATTCAAGAGCTTTTTCTATGACTTTTAGGTTGCACCAGTCTAGAAAACTATTTTAAGAATGCTCCCATTAAGACTAAGAAGTTTACAAAATAATGGATGAATTTGTGGTTGAAAGCCTAAAGTGATAAATGATAACCACAAAAATCCCACATGTGAAGAAATTCTCTGTTCTTTTTGGAAAAGGAAAGGCACTAGGGAAGATTAGATCTAAAGTTTTCCCAAAGGCTTATGCCCTGAAAATTGAAAAAAGACCAAACTCTGGAAACTGTTAAGATTTTTTTTTTAAGGGATTAGTCCTGAAAGCAGGCTGAGGGAGAACTACTCTAAACTGAGAGATGGATTGTGCCCAATTGATATCAGATGTCTGAAGTTAAACACCAAGTAATCTTTCCATTTTACTTTTCATGATAGTGACAGGCAAATCTAAATCTATTTTTGATGCTCTTTCATGGAAGATACTGGAGAATCTATCCTGCCTTTGTACATTTGGTGTTTATGACAGGTCATATTTTCTTTGAAAGCCATAGGGATTGAATATATAGAATCCCAGGAAGTGGCATAAATGACCCAATAGAGATGTTACCAGTCCCCAAACAGTATCTATAGCTTTGAAAATCTGCCGAAGGAAGTTAAATAACAACAAAAACAATAATAAAAATGACAACAATAATTCTTCAGTGTAGCTGTACTTTCACTAGAAATGAAAATAATGTGTTGTTTTGCTCATTATAAAAATTACACATATTCACTGTTCAATAAAAAGATTAAGAAAATTACAAAAAACAAAGTAAAAATCACTGACAGCCTTTCATTCAGACAACTACTTTTTGTTTGTAAGCTTCCTTCTATCTCTTTACATACATAAGTACATGTAAAATTGTGTGTCCAAGTTTACACAAATGGGATCATATTGTGCAATATATTTTCATTCTACAATATAGTATAAATATTTTAATGTTATTAAATACATTTTTAATGGCTGCATAGAATTCTATTGAATATGTACATTTAGGTTGATGGATATTTAAGTTATCTTCCATTTTTGGCTATTGTAAATAAGACTTCAGTAAGCAACCTTCAGCATATGTGTTGGCAGATTTGTGCAATTGAGTCTTTAAGAAAAATTTATTTGAAGTCGACTTCCTGGAATGAAAAGGCTGTACATTTAAGTTTTTGGTACATATTACCTAACTGCTTTCCAGAAGATCTTTATTAATTACTCTCAAAACAGTGCATGATCAAGTTCACTTATTATTCTAAGACTAAGCTTACTGTTGCAAACAGCAACTTCCATCAACTTTTTATCATTGTCAATTTGCTGGGTGAAAATGATGTTTAATTGCTGCTTATATTAATTTATTTGATTAATAGCAAAGCTTAAAACATTAACTTGAATTTTTAATTTTGTCAATTGTCAGTCTATTATGTCCTTGGTCATCTATCTTTCTAGTATTGATTTTAAGGAGCTTTTTTAAAAACTATGTATTAGGGATGATCAATTTTGTCTATCATGTTTAGTTCAAATATTTTCCTGGATTGTTGTTTGTCTTTTGACTTTGTATACAGTATTTTTTAACTGTACAAAATTTGTAACCAATATAGCCAAAATTTTATATAGTCAATTTTACACTTCTGGTTTCCGTGTCATGATATATTTAGAAAAATACTCAGCCCTAATAATTTTATGTGATTTTACTTTTCGAATTTAAATTTTGGGATCTATGAAGGGATTGAATTCTATATGAGGATAAAGATTGGGATCAAGATTTTTTTTTTTAATTTAAATAGCTAAACAATTGTCCCAATATCCTTTAGTGAAAAAAAATCATTCACTTGCTCCATTATTTAAAACACCCTCTCATTATATATAAGATTCTCATATATACATGGTTATCTTTCCATAGTCTCTCTATAATTCAATTAATCTGTCTCTTCCTATAGCAGGAACATCAGTTTTAATTACTATAGTTTTATGATATGTTTTGCCATCTAGTGAAGAAAGATCACTTTCTTATATTTAAAGAACACTTCTAGTTCTTCTCATGTATTCTTCTAAATGAACTATAGATACATTTAGTCAAGTTCGAAAAAAATTTTTGGACTTCTAATTGAATGAGTAGATAAATTTAAGTAGAATTAACTGTTGCCCTCTGTGGTTGTTCATGACGTGTCAACTTGGGTAGGTTAAACTACATATCCAAGAATTCCATTTCCTTATATATGTGTTAGCATACGGTATTTGTTTTTCTCTTCTGACTTACTTCACTCTGTATGACAGACTCTAGGTCCATCCACCTCACTACAAATAACTCAATTTCATTTCTTTTTATGGCTGAGTAATATTCCATTGTACATATGTGCCACATCTTCTTTATCCATTCATCTGTCAATGCACACTTAGGTTGCTTCCATGTCCTGGCTATTGTAAATAGAGCTGCAATAAACATTGTGGTACATGACTCTTTTTGAATTATGGAATCTAAAAAAAAAAAAAAGTGGTCATGAAGAACCTAGGGGCAGGACGGGAATAACTAAACAGACCTACTAGAGAATGGACTTGAGGCCATGGGGAGGGGGAAGGTTAAGCTGGGACAAAGGGAGAGAGTGGCATGGACATATATACACTACCAAATGTAAAACTGATAGCTGGGGGAAGCAGCCGCATAGCACAGGGAGATCAGCTCAGTGCTTTGTGACCACCTAGAGGGGTGGGATAGGGAGGGTGGGAGGGAGGGAGATGCAAGAGAGAAGTGACATGGTGATATATGTATATGTATAGCTGATTCACTTTCTTATAAAGCAGAAACTAACACACCATTGTAAAGCAATTATACTCCAATAAAGATATTAAAAAAAAGAAAAAGAATCCCATTTCCTGTGTGTTTCCTAGTAGAGCGGGTCACAAGAGAGCTTCCTGGGTGAGATTTAGAAGGTGGACGTGAAGCAGCCACCGTTTTGATGCTCACATACTTTATAACTACTTTGCTGACTCCCTTTGTTGGTATGAGGCAGCTGGACCTACAACTGTTCCACCTTCTCCTGGATCCTCCATCAGTTTCTCTGACTCCTGGGCCAGGTGTGTGTGACTTCCTGGCCATGACCAAGGTCTCCTGCTTCTGCATGGTACCACGCCATCAAGATCTGAGATGGACAGGACTAAGGTGAGGAAAGCAAGGCACCTAGGGCTCCAGTGTTAAGGGGTGTTCACTCTCAGATTCGTGCAAGTACCGCCTTATAATTGCACAAAACTGAGAGTGCGTGCCTGCTTCAGTTGGCCCTCTAGGAGCCCTACTGCCCTCACCCTAGTTCTAGCACTGTACGATGCAGCTAGAACGGACTCAGGTTTGGTTAGTCCCCGCCAGCTCCTGAGTTTGTCTGTGAGTTCTACTTTGTTCTTTCTCTGTCCCACCTCATATTCATGCTCCAGCTCAGACCCAAAGACAATCACTTTACAGAGACAGTTTAAATAGTTCCCACAATTGCATAAGGTCAAATCCCAGTAACAAATTCCCGTGCATACTCACACACAGAATTCAGAAAAATATTTGAACTTATTATGGCAGACAAAGTTGAACAATGCTAATATATACAAAAATGTTCTTAAAAATCAATAGTAGAAAAATAAGTGACCAAGGACATGATAAACCAGCAATTCACAAAAGGATGAAAAATTCAAAGTAATATTTTAAGCTTCGCTATTAATCAAAGAAATGAGTATAAGCACAACCATTAAATATCAGTTTTCACCCATCATGTTGGTGATGATGATGTGTAGGTATTCTTCCCAGCTCCATTCTATTCCCTCCTCCTTCAATAATCCCCAATCCTTTGACTTACATTATACAAATCAATACAACTCATTCTTCCATCTTCTTATAGTCATCTACAGAAAACCAGTCACTCCTTTTAACTCACTGAATTTTTATCTCCTGGCTCACCATCTACCACTAATTGGTCATCATTCTTGATGTCTCACAAATCATCTATTCAACACCCTGGACTCTCCATTCATAGAAATCTTCCATCTCAAGGATCTTACCCTCCACTCACCTCAGCCACACTTTCCCAGATTCATGCCTCATGCTGTAATATCACTGGGTACTGTGCCACATCAGAAATCTTGTCAAACCTTCCATTGTCACTAAAGAAGTGGTTAATTAGATGTCTAAGGATTACAGAAGCAAGGGCTTAAGAACTTAAGTAATGACCTCACAACAGCAGTATTTTGCCTAATACTGGTTTTCATTTTTAACAATCTGACATGCATCCTACCTCCCAGATTTTAGTCTCCAATACCACTCTTCATCCAAAGGAACCAGACAATTGTGAAAGTAGCTGAATCCATGTCTTGGGTCAAGAATAAGTCTAGATAGGTCTACAATATATTGTTGTTTCCAGAAATCAAGAATACTTTTTAAAAAGTGCTTAAACATTTTTAGGGCTTCCCTGGTGGTGCAGTGGTTGAGAGTCCGCCTGCCGATGCAGGGGACACGGGTTCGTGCCCCGGTCCGGGAGGATCCCACATGCCGCGGAGCGGCTGGGCCCGTGAGCCATGGCCGCTGGGCCTGCGCGTCCGGAGCCTGTGCTCGGCAACGGGAGAGGCCACAACAGTGAGAGGCCCGAGACGCGCAAAAAAAAAAAAAAGTGTTTAAGCTTTTTAAACAAAGCAGATACTTAAATTTGCTCTAGAAGACTGTTACCATAATTTAATATCATAATAAGTGTTTGGAGCAAGTTAAATCTGTGAAAAACCATTAGCCTATAATGAAATTCAAAAAGAAAAAGGTAATACTTTTAAAATAGTTATAATAAAAAGAAAGGTGGCAAGAATAAGACTGGTTAATTTTCAAATTTAATTTTAATAAATTTGGATGAAAACTCTAATGGAAAATGTGCACATACCCTAATGTTCATTGCAGCATTATTTACAATAGCCAAGACATGGAAGCAACCTGTCCATCAACAAAGGAATAGACAAAGAAGACGTGGTATATACATATACAATGGAAGATTACTCAGCCATAAATAAGAATGAAATAATGCCATTCACAGCAACATGGATGGACCTAGAGATTATCATATTAAGTGAAGTAATTCAGACAGAGAAAGACAAATAGGATATAATATCGCTTATATGCAGAAAATTTTTTAAAATGATACAAATGAACTTATCTACAAAACTAAAACAGATTCATGGACATAGAAAACAATCTTATGGTTACCAAAGGGGAAAACAGGGGGGAGGGACAAATTAGGAGTTTGGGATTAACAGATACACACTACTATATATAAAACAGGCAAACAAGAAGCTGCTGTATAGCACAGGGAACTATATTCAATATCTTGTAATAACCTACAATGGAAAAGAATCTTAAAAAATATATATATATATACACATAAAATCACTTTGCTGTACACCTGAAACTACATATAGTTGATTTACATCTACAGTGTAAATCAACTATACTCCAAAAAAAAAATTTTTTTTTAAATTTTGGGCCTTTGTATACGTGGATGTTGTTTTTTCCATACTTTTCCATATGCTTGTCTAAGAAATGCATTATTAAAACCTGAAATTGCCAACCTTTGCCATTTTGACTTACAAAAATGGCAATTTCATATGGTACAGCCAATACAGCCACATTTGTATGTACCTGTGTAGGAAACAAAGGGTGTAAACTGATAACTGTAAATGCCAAAAATACTAGAAACTGTACAGAGAATTGTAAAGAATAATTTGCTCTAAGGGTCATCCCAAAATAACCAGTTAAAAAGAAGGGGAAACAGCGAGAAGTCAAATAATGGAGTAGCCCATGTCCTGAAAGGAGAACTCACTGCATAAAATTACTTCCTTATCATTTGGATGGCCCTGCTATTTATGATGAAAGAGCAAGAAGGCCCAAAAAAGTAAACTATTTTTCCTTATACAAAGAAGCCCAGGCATTATAGATCCCAACTATGTCATTCTCTCCTCTTTATCCAGCCTCCTTACTATAATGCAGACATGCAATTCTATGAGGCTGACAGCATTTGGAGTCCACTGATCTCACTACTTTACACTGCCCCTTCCCCCCTTCACATTCTCATATCTCTCCTTCCTGGCTTAGAGTCCGCAGTCCCTCACCAGAATTGCTCTTTGCAAACATGCTCCATTTCCTTGTTCTCTTTCTACACTTTCTCAACTGGCAAAACACAGGTTCAAGTTTCACCCAATTGTCCCCCTACTCCATGACTTACCACAATTGGCTGACTGGTCATACGTTAAATGTATGACTGAAACTCTAAAGTAGGACATCAGCATTGCTCAGCAATCCTAGAAAATTCACTCTCAATCCAAGATGACAACTTTATACTTTCTTCTCTGTTTCAAATCTCCATTATCCTCTTCTCTTTTTTCCATTTCAACTGATTACCTTGCCCTTCATTGCACTGGGGAAGTAGAAGCAATCAGAAGCAAAGAACCTCATCTTCCTACCAGAAAACCTACTAACCTACCCATTTATGTTGCCATAAACTCTGCCTTCCTCCTATTGTTAGTGATGGCCACTACCTCCCCTTATGTATTTAAGTGCATACTGCATACTCTCTTGTCTGTTCAAGGACATTGATCTTGCGATTACCTGCTTTCTCCTAACAATTACCGATGCTCTTTCCCGCAGTATAAAAATGCACTAATTTTCACATTAAAAAACAAACAACCCTTATTGACTCCAAATTCTCCTCCAAGCTCCATTTTTTCAGCAAAACTCCTCATAAGGGTTTCTATACTATCCTTTCTACAGCTATCTTACTTTCTTACACTCATTAACTCCATTTATTTAATCCAAGTCACTTTACTAGAAGGATTCAGGTCAAGGCTGCCAAGGATTATCTTGCTGGATTTAATGGTTAATTTTTGCTCTTCATATTCCTCCAGCCTCTTGGCCGACTTCCTTCTTGGCTTTCCTCGCTTGGCTCTAAGGATGCTGTACTCTCCCTATGTTTCTATTGACTAACTATCACGTCTTCTCAGTTTCCTTTATGAGCCTCTTGGCTTAGTTCTAGGTCCCCTTCTTTTCTCCATGTCTTGCTCCCTGAATATCTCATCTAGCTCCATATCTTTATTTTTTATTTTTTTTTTCATTTATTTATTTTAGTTTATTTTTGGCTGCGTTGGATCTTCATTGCTGCGCGCAGGCTTTCGCTAGCTGCCGCGAGCAAGGGCTACTCTTCGTTGCGGTGCACGGGCTTCTCATTGTGGTGGCTTCCCTTGTTGCGGAGCACAGGCTCTAGGCACACAGGCTCAGTAGTTGTGGCACGTGGGCTCAGTAGTTGTGGCACGTGGGCTCAGTAGTTGTGGCACGTGGGCTCAGTAGTTGTGGCACGTGGGCTCAGTAGTTGTGGCACGTGGGCTCAGTAGTTGTGGCACGTGGGCTCAGTAGTTGTGGCACGTGGGCTCAGTAGTTGTGGCACGTGGGCTCAGTAGTTGTGGCACGTGGGCTCAGTAGTTGTGGCACGTGGGCTCAGTAGTTGTGGCACGTGGGCTCAGTAGTTGTGGCACGTGGGCTCAGTAGTTGTGGCACGTGGGCTCAGTAGTTGTGGCACGTGGGCTCAGTAGTTGTGGCTCGCAGGCTCTAGAGCGCAGGCTCAGCAGATGTGGTGCACAGGTTAAGTTGCTCCGCGGCATGGGGGACCTTCCCAGACCAGGGCTCAAACCCCTGTCCCCTGCATTGGCAGGCGGATTCTTAACCACTGCACCACCCGGGAAGTCCCTAGCTCTGTATCTTTAATTGCCACATATACACTGATGACTCAAATTTATGCCTCCATCCTGACCTCTTCCTTGATTTCCAGACTCCTATGTCCAACTGCCTACTCACTTCACATGGATGCTTCATAGGTGTCTTTGTCAATGTTCTTCAGAGAAAGGAGACCTAGAGGATGTGTATATACAGAGAAAGACGTTCATTTTAAAGAATTGGCCATGCATTTACGAAGGCTGTCAAATCCAAAATATGTAGGGTGGGATGACTGGCTGGAGACCCAGGAAGAAGCCAGTGTCACAGCTGTAGTCTGCTGCAGAATTCCCTCTTGCTTGGGGCAAAGTACAAAGCAAAGAGACCAATTAGGAAGTTCCTGCAGGAATCCAGTAGAGAGTTGATGGGGGCTTCCACAAGGGTGGAGGCAGAGAGGGTAGTAAGAAGTGGCTAGATCTTCAATATATATTTCAGGATATGACCTGAAAGATTTCCTGTAAGATTGGATGTGAAGTGTGGCAGAAAAGCAAGATTCAAGGATGGCTCCACAGTTTTAAAGACTGAGACACTTCAAGAACGGAGATGTGATCAACCAAGACACAGGGGACTGCAGAGCTGCCAGAATTTGTTTGGAACAGTTAAGTTCTAGATGTTTATTAGACTTCCCAATGGAACTGTTGAATAAGAAGTTGGATATGAGACCAGAGTTCAGAGGAGAGCTCTGGCTTGGAAATAAAAATTATCAGTTTATAGATGGTAAAGTCTTGAAACTAGATGCAACCACACAGGAATAATGTATATAGGCAAAAGGAGAGGTCCAAGGTCTGTGCCTCGAGATACTTCCACATTAAGAGGTCAGGAAGTTGAGAAGAAACAAGAAAAAGAAGCTGAGAAGAAGAGGCAAGAGGGAAATGAAAAAATCAGGTGTTCTTGAAGAAAGCGTTTTACGAAAAAGCAGCAATCAAATGGGTCAAACGCTAGTAGAAGATCAAAAAAGATGAAAAGTAAGATGTGGCAGTTGGACTTAGCAATACATTAGCCAGGAGGACCTCAACAAATACAATTCTGATGGGGTAGAGAGGACAAATTCCCTCAGATGTTCAAGAGAGTACTGGAGAAAAGGAATTGGAGACAGAGAGTACAGACAACTATTTCAAGAAATTTTGTTATAAAGGAAAGGAAAGAAATCAGCCAGTGGCTGGAAGGATCAAGAAATATTGGATTTTTTTAAGGTAACAAAAACAATTGTAATGTCCAACAGAGAGTAGGCAATTGGTGTTGCAAAAGAGAAAAAGGAGAACTGTTGGAGTTGGTGAACAAGGTAGAATCCAGTGCTCAAATGGAAGAACAATCCTTGGGTAGGAATGTGGCAGATGGCCCAGCAGAGAGGGCCAAGTGTATGTTCACAGATGCACTTCATCTGTGTAAGCCCCGAGTAATTCCCTGTATAATGTCTCCTGAACTCAGACAAACTTATCATTTATGACACCCCCAAACACTCATCTGATGTGTTGGCCAGGAATCACAAGATAAAGACAAGGAATGGACTTGGGGGGCATGATGCTCCCTGTGTTTGAGGTTTCTGGTGCATCTGGAGCAGATGGCTTCAGGCCTTGGCAAGACTTGAAATATGATATTTATTTTCCCATTGTAGTCGCCGAAGTCCAAAGTGGCTTTTCCATGCCATTTTTTAAAAATTGAAGTGTAGTTGATTTACAATATTGTAGTAGTTTCAGGTGTACAGCAAAGTGATTCAGTTATATTTTTTTCAGATTATATTCTATTATAGGTTATTACAAGATATTGAATGTAATTCCCTGTGTAGTAAATCCTTGTTGCTTATCTATTTTATGTGCCGTAGTTTGCATCTGTTAATCCTACACTCTTAATTTGTCCGTTTCCACACCATTCTGACCACAGGTAAGTGGTCATTTTTAATATTTGGATTGTAATCTTCCTATGAATTTATATTTAAATTCAAGTAGAGTTTATTAATGAAACTCATCTCAGTGCCTTCTGTGAACAGAGTGTACTGTGCCCTGTTGGTCCTATCAGGACACTCAAAGTTCTGTAAAGCAGCCTCACTAACAAGGAGTTGGACTGCCTTGATCAGTTGTTCATCTCCTCCAGGGAAATGGATCTAGGTTAACCATGGGCTTAAGGGTTAAGCCCAAAGTGTTAAGAGGAATGGATCTGGGGAACACAGTTGGTGGAGGACACAAACATTCCCCCTTTCTGGACATTTCCTTCCTCCTATAGGGATATAATACTCCTGACTCTGCTCTATTCCCACATGCAATCCTATCACAGAGGGATGGCATGCTTTATCTGACTGGTGAGTTTGCAGGAAAAAAATGAGCATGCAAATTCCAGTTCGTTCCCCTTGCATTTCTCCAGTAATCCAGGCTGCCAGCAGAGCTCATGTAATCTAGGTGGCTCTAAGATGTGTGGTAAAATTACAAAAAAGTTCCTGCCCTCTGGTGGTTTAGTGCTGCCTCTGTCTAGAAAGACAGATCTGCCAAATTCTGAGATTCATATTTGGAAAGCTCAGAATCCCACAAATATAGGCAACCTACTCCAAAACCAACTTTATCAGTAACACAGTGATATTTTGATCTCCCATATGCTCTGCTCCTTGTCTGTCATTAAATAGTTCCCAATTCAGGTGGAGAGGAGTGTTACCATTTACTGAATGCCTTTAAATTCCCAACAACCATTTCACTCATAAAGCCTCAGTACAAAGGCTATGGCTACTCTGATTTACAAAGATTTTGGTATACATACGTTTAAAAGTGTGAGAATTCTATTTTCATTATTGTTACATTGATCCTGAAATATTTGTGTATGTAAAAATCTGTTTGAATATTACTGCCAAGTGCTTAAAACAAGTCCACAAAAAAAAAATGAACTATAGACAGAGTAAAATTAACATAAGTTGCAGAAAAACACAAAATTCCTTAGGGCTACTATTTTATTGCTAGTACTGCGTATGAATGTATTTCCTTCTGCATATTTTAAATTATTTTTAACACCACCAATCTCTAGGATCTATTTACCTGGATGATTATACATTAAAATTAAGCCTGCAATATAAACCAGATTGAAAAATTTTAATCTGCTAGGCAAAGAATGGAGTCATTTAGCATCTCACACAAGTCAACAAAAAACAGAAAAGCAGCTGTTTAATGAGGTTTTGCTAATTTTTAAAATAATGAGATGCCAAACTGGTACCCACGCACCAAAAGAGCCCTGTTCTCATTGAGGTGATATCAGATAGCAATGTTAATGGGAGTTTCATAAATATGGCTTCTTCATATGGGAGCTTCCAGTCTGTCACAACTTAGTGGTTTCAGTAATGAAAAAGCATGCTTGAGCAAAATGTTATTTACAGATGCAAATGAGCCCCCAAAATAAACTTTTCTGAACATAAATTGTGCAACTTTTCAGAGAGAAATTATATTAGCCATTTGACTTGTGTTCATTGATTAGGTTCTAATACTTACCCCAAAATACAAAATGTAAGCTTCATTTGGCATAACTTGTGTTCAATTTTAATGCTTTTCTTTGTTCATCACTCACACAAAAATTGATTGCATAATACTATATCACATGCAGAAATTTCCATTACATTTTTCACATTCATAATTACTCATTATGTATTTAGGTATTTCTATCAGCTATCACATCAAAAAGACAGTGGAACAGTGTAAAAAAATAAGTATAGTATCTTTCCCGGTGACTCTAGGCAATCACTAAAGTGAATATTTTGGGCACTAAATTTAGAGAATCAATAATTTAATCACATCTGTCATGTGGGGATTTGAATTCATCATTTGGAAAGCCTAAATAATTAAACTTATTAGCCAACCAATCAAAAATATTCATTATTGGGCTTCCCTGGTGGCGCAGTGGTTGAGAATCTGCCTGCTAATGCAGGGGACACGGGTTCGAGCCCTGGTCTGGGAAGATCCCACATGCCGCGGAGCAACTAGGCCCGTGAGCCACAACTACTGAGCCTGCGCATCTGGAGCCTGTGCTCCGCAACAAGAGAGGCCGCAATAGTGAGAGGCCTGCGCACCGCGATGAAGAGTGGCCCCCGCTTGCCACAACTAGAGAAAGCCCTCGCACAGAAACGAAGACCCAACACAGCAAAAATAAATTAATTAATTAATAAACTCCTACCCCCAACATCTTAAAAAAAAAATTCATTATTTTGAACGAAGAGGATCTCTGGTTGAATCCAAGCTAATAATAATATTCTGATTTTTGAATTAAATATGAAGTTATACTCAGTATAACTTTATCATTTATTGAGACTGTTATGTGCTGGGTATATATCAGATGCTCTACATATTTTATCTTATATAATTTAGTTCCTACAATAATACTGAGGTATATAGCATTATTCCAGTTTTACGAATGTGAAAACTGAGTCTCAGAGAGGTTAAGTAATTTAACTAAGATCACACAGCTTGTAGGCAGCAGAGCTGGGATTTAAACTTAGGGATGTCTGCCTGCAATGCTGTCCTATGTCTTTACATATAAAGTATTTCAGATGAGGATCTCTTTGTGCTAAAGTCATCATTTGTGAACTGGTTGGTCTGTATGGGGTTCAGTTCTTTGCAGCAGTTTAGAGCAAGGCCAGCCATTCAGTCTCAGGGTAAATTCTAAAATCTTTTCCCTCACTGATAACATGAGGTAAGTAGTTGGACTAACTTGTCAAAGACAGCCCTAATGACAGGGTGAATTTGATATGGAATCATAATCTCTACTCAACTCGGGTTTCTACAGATATCCTAAATATCTAAAGTATTTATGACCATTTATCATTGATGTAACCTGCCCATACAAGCTGTACAGTTTGTTGATCTTGTACAGATATTTATTAAGATCGATGCTGTATGCATAGAGAGGAAAGTTAAGTAGCAACAAGGTAAGTACTTAATGCCTCCCTAACCCAAGGTCCTTTTGCATAGGATTTCTTGAAGTTAACAAAGATTATGACATCTTCTGCCAATATGTAACTCAGTTTTGTACATTTGTATTTCCCAGCTCAGCCTTGGCTACAGTTTAAAGCACCAAATAACTAGTGAATAAGAATCACAAATAAACAAAATGTGTCTCTAATATTGTATTAAAAGTAAAATAATAATAATAATAGACATGAATATTATGGGACAAATAAATACTTAAAAATAACTAAAAAAATGAAATTAACAACTAATGGGAAATCTCAGAAAGATGTAAGAGTTTGAGGCAGTGAACAGTACTATCTGTCATGTAATCTTCACACCACTACTCTTTTCATTTGGTTGTCCACCTGTCCTAAGAGTTCAGTGGTAGCGGATTCGGTTACAAATCCCTGAGTTCTAAAGATACTAAGCATGCTAAACTTTCATCACAGATATATATAATCCATCTTCATTAGGGAGAGTAATGCACACTGATAGCAGCAGTAAATGTCAACAATCTGCACTCAAGGACTCAATCAGGAGATTTCAGTGAAGCCATTTCTCAGAATCCTTCCATCTTGAATATGTGCATATCCTTTGACCCAGCAGTTCCACTTCTAGGAAGTTATCTCACAGTAATTCTTACCCACGTATGTTAAGATATATGTACAGCGACATTCACTGCAACATTGTTTGTACCAGTGAAAGCTAGGAGGAAGGAAAGCTAAACCTCTATCAGTAAAGGAGTGATTACGTAAACTATTATTACTATGGAGCCATTAAAAACATAAGGTCAATTTTTTTTGTACTGATATGAAAAACTCTCCAAGATACATTATTAGGTAAAAATAAGCAATGCAAAGGATAACACATATAGTATGATGTAATTTCTTTAAAAATAAATGTGTTTGGGCTTCCCTGGTGGCACAGTGGTTGAGAGTTCGCCTGCCGATGCAGAGGACATGGGTTCGTGCCCCGGTCCGGGAAGATCCCACATGCCGCGGAGCGGCTAGGTCCGTGAGCCATGGCCGCTGAGCCTGCGCGTCCGGAGCCTGTGCTCCGCAACGGGAGAGGCCACAACAGTGAGAGGCCCGCGTACCGCCAAAAAATAATAATAATAATAATAATAAATAAATAAACAAATAAATGTGTTAGTTTATATGTGTATAAACACATAGAAAAGGAACCCAAAAAAGGAATACCAAATATTTAGCATTAGTTACCTCTTAGGAAAGAAGCAAAACTGGGAAGAAAAGCAAGCGAAGGGGAGCATTCTCATTTTTCTAAGTATTCTATATTGTTTGAATATTTTATAATGAGTATCAATTCCTGTAGTACTTGTATAATAAAACAACAAAGAATTCAGTTATGATACTAGGACATTACTTTTTAACATACCAGAGTAATTAAAGGATACATAGGTTTATGTGATGCGTGTATATGTATATATAATTTTTCACTAATTTGATTTGCTGATTTGAGATACATTTATAGTTATAAATTGTACTCCAAATCTGAAAATTCTTTTAGTTGAAATCATGTGGGGATAAAAAAAGTATTTAATCCATGTAACAAACCAAGATAATCCAGACACTGATATCAAAGTGCAAGCACACTGCTAAGTATAGAATTCCAGAACTAAAATATTCTTGAGAACAGTTATTTCCTCATGATTATATCTTGATTTTAAATAATAACATTTATAGTTTCCCCACTTCTGAATTGTTGGATAGAGGAGAAGGTCACCTGAAATGATCAAAACTGGTGAGTTGGAAGGAAGCCTCTGGCCTTGATCTGTACCTAGAAATTAAGCACAAAGCCCACTCCATCAGCATGCGCCATGTTACACTCCATCACGTGTGCATGGCATCATGTAGTATAATGCTTGAATTTATCATTTCAGCACCTGTAGTGTGGAAGGAGCAGATAACAATTCTCCCTTTCATTAATCTGATGTCAAAATGCCTAATTCAAATAAGAACTAGTCTACATCTATATTTCACAGTTTCTTAATGAAGAAGGAACAATAATGGAAGAACTGCTGGGTATGAACATATTAAGAAATTAACCTACCTTTAAATATTGTGATCATGGACATCAATGGCTATTAAGCAGGGAAAAAATGCAAGCAAAGTCTCATAAATCAAGAAGTTTATCACAAAATTCCTACAGTACTCAGAGCTCTCTGCCCTCATAAACCTCTAAGGGTCAGACGTGATGCAACTCCTCTTTGCTGTTCATTGACTGACTTTTTTTTGTTGTTATTTCCAATCAAAATATTCACTACATTAATCCTATTTCCTGTCATTTGGTCCTTGATAAATACACAGAACAACTCAATTTCCTTCTCATAAAATCTCCTCAAATGTTTCACTATGGCATAAATAAAAATAATTTTTTTTCTCATGACACCTGTGTTTCACTGAGTGAAGCCATTGCAATCTCATCGTGATCTACATTTCCTTTGAATAATAACACCAAATATCTCCTTCATTCTTGTAAGAGGTTCTTCAACACAGTCCAGCTGTGTTGAATATTTCCATCCTTATGCGTCATACAAAGGTTAAGATTTCTATTTGTTTTAGTTCATCTTTTGGCAAGAAAAAAAAGGAAGGAATGAACATATTGAGTGCCTACAAGATGTTAGGCATTGTGCTAGGTGTTTTCATAAGTCTTCCTGTCTAATTTTCCCACTAAAGTGGATATTACTTTCTTCATTTTGTAAGTAAAGAAGCAGTTATATAAACTATTGAATATTACACAGCCAGTAAAAGGCAGAGCCTGGATTCCAGGCCTGACTCCATAAGACCAGTGAAATCCAGTCCTTGAAATATGAAATTGCAGATGTGTTTAATACTCATTGCAAAATTGATACCTCCCAAATACCTTTTCAGTCACTCTTGGACTTTCTTGGCGCTACATACCTCTCTGCTCTCAGGTATCCTAACCCCATCCCCAAATTAGAAGAAAATTGATCCCACCAAACAGGAATATTGGGAGAAATATCATTTGCAGTTGGATTAGTACAAATATTCAAAGAAAAATAGCACTGAAGGTACAAATGCCACATTTCTAAATAGTTGGAAGTCATAAATTAAATTACACCTACAATCCAGACCTAACGCTCCCCAAAAGGATTACCCTCATACCAAAGCTGAAGGAGCACTCCCTGTTCCAGACCACGTTTGCCTCCTGCAAACCAGAGGAATTGCTAAGCTAGGGCAGGGTAGAAACTGGACCCAGACCTGTCAGAACCAGGTCAGGTCCCCAGGAACTGGAAAAAACAAGTTCCCCTTCCCCAGCCTCACTTTTCTAACTCAGAATTCCAGGTAGCTGTCAGCACCTTCCCAAAGCACACGACCCCGTGGAGGGAAGGAAGGGCACACTGTTTTTCTGGGATCCTGCTCTGCCATAGTGAGAAGGGACCAACTGGAACCAAGGCCCCCACTCTTTCTCTGGTTTCCCAGAGGAGGTCCATAATCTTCTCCAACCACCCCACTTTTTCTAGGAAGTTTGGGGGCACCAACCACAATTCCTGAATGCTCAGTCAGTTGCCACACTTTCCAAAAACTTCTTACAAAATGTAAAAGAAATAAAACATGTTTGAGTTTCCATATGCTCAAACAATGAAGCCCTCTACACAGCAGGACCTTTAACAGGATCCCCTCCAGGTGGGTTGAAGGGCAGTACTGCTCTAAATGCCTTTCTACCCAGAGTCAAAGATCTGCTGTTTTCCACTGAATATCATCTCCATGCTATCAAAAGCGCTGATGAAGAGCATTTCTTTAAAAGTGTTCAACTCTTTTTTGCCAGTATTTTTTTCTAAGCCATGTATCACTAAGAAATGTTTTCAGTTGATTAAGCAAAAGATAAAAATTGGCACATCATTTTTGGTATGTTTGTCCATTTTCAAGTTGGTAAGTAAATACACTGTGATTAAATCTTAATATTTCCGTTGGTATTCATGAAGGAAATATCTAGAAAATTTCCACAAGACAAGCATACTTCTTAATGCTTAAAAATTCTACTTATATATATTTTCCTTCTCATACATTCTTCAACTTCCAAAAGTTTTGAGGAAAGAGATCCAAAAAATGTACTCACTGTATAATTTTCCCATCCTCACTTGTACATTGTTATGCTTTAGAATAGCAACTACTAAGAGCAAAAAAAAAAAAAGGTTGTTGTTTTAGGGAGAATAAATTGTTATCCAGTGATATAAGAAGTTAAACTTAAGAATAGCTTACTGTTGGTTGATGGTAAAATTATCCAGATTCACTTTTCAAAGTCTCCTCATTTTTTTTTTCTTCTACCTTCCCTAGGTATGAGGTACAGGGCAAATTGTCCTTTCAAAACACAGATAACCTTGTTTAACTGTCTTTTTTGTTTCTAGCACCAAGTTATTGGTAGAGGTATAATTATCCTTTAAGAGAACTGGATTCAAAGTTTCCTTGAGTGCTATAGAATCTATAAAGTCACAGATATATTCTAGATGGCAAAGAAAGGTAATGAAAACCACAGAGGATGTTCGTAGCCTGAATCCACATGATGGTATAATACCCATCTCTAGTTAAAAAGAAAATATCAGGAAATTGGGAGAGTTATGCACATAACTATAATAAATACTTTCCTAATCTGCACCAAAAACTTTATGAAAGTGTTATTATCTCCATAGAAATTCGAGAAGTATAAAGGATTGATGTCCTCTTATGAAAAATGTAAAGACTAGCCACTCATCTATTCATAGAGGTTCCAGATTTAGGGAGAAAAAAAAGGCAGGACGCCCAGTTAAATTTTAATTACAATGAAAATTTTTGGTATAAGTATACCCCAAACATCTCATGGGACATACTTATACTAAAAACTATCCATTGTTTATCTGAAAATCAAATTTAACTAGACGTCCTGTATTTTATCCAGCAACCCTATTTACTCATCATAAAAACCCTATGAAATTGGTTTTATCTTCTCCAACTACAAGTGAAGAAGTTGAGTCTCAGAACTTAAGCAAATCAAGATCACACAGCTGGGAGGTAGCAGAATCCATATTAGAATCCTAAGCCCGCGTTTCAATCCCACATTCTGTGTACTAACTGAAATTACATTTCATATATTTAATACATATAGGCAGAGCTCTACATGCTTTCTAAAAATTAGCTCAGTTAGTTCTCATTACAAACCTATGAGGTAAAGACTATTATCATTCCCTTTTTATAGATGAGAAAACTGAGGCACAGTGGAGTTAAACAACTTGTCTCAGGTCATATAACTAGTAAATGGTAGAGCCAGGTTGCAAACCCAGGCAGTCAGTCTCTGGAGCCTGGCCTCTTCTCTCCATCCATCACTCTGCAGCATCACTTGTAATAAAACTGTCTCATTTCTAAATTTTGAGTTGATTAACTTTTTTAAAGATGTAAAAAAAAGGTACATTGAAACAAGCCTTAGAACATGGTTTTCAATTACAGTTAGTAAAACTTAGCTATAAGAAAAGTATGATGAATAGGGAGATTGGGATTGACATATATACACTAATATGTATAAAATGGATAACTAATAAGAACCTGCTGTATAAAATAAATAAATTAAATTAAATTTAAAAAAAAGAAAAGTATGCTCCTCCAGGTGATACAAGGTATCAATGACATGCGTAGAATAGAAATATTAAATGTGAATTTTAAATTTTAAATATCAAGAAATATTGAGTTTAAATATAGTTATTTAAATAAATATTAAGAATTGAGCTATTTTTAAAGCTCCCTAATATAATAATTTTGAAGATGATTGAGTTTCATATCATTTCTAAAGCAAAGCTTATTTTAAGGAAAATATTTTCCATGAGGTCATGTTTGTTCATTGACAATAGTAAATGAACATATCTGCAACACTCAGTGCTTTCCTATTTTCACTCCAGACAGAGCCTCAGCTGCCTGTGGGACCATCTTTATTCCTGTTCACCATCTTCTCACTCTGAGGAGATTATTCCTAACTTCTCATAAAGAAAACTTACTTCTTTCATCCCTTATGGAACATATACTTCTTAATAAAAGCTGAAAGGAATAATGCTTTAACCCAAGAAGAACTTAATTTTAATACTGAGAATTTTAGGCATAAAAGCAAGTTGTTTGAGCAGAAAACTTGGGGTTAGTCCACCCTCCCAACCAGTCAAATCACAGCCCTTATATGATATATTAGTTAAAAATAAATTCAGCTGTATATGACAGAAAGAAAAAGTAACAGTAGCTTAAACAAGAGGGAAGTTTATTTCATTTTCATCTAAATGAAGTCCAGAGATAGAAATTCTAGGGCTGGTTTAGCATCTCCACTGTGTTATCACAAACCTAGGCTCCAATCTTTATGTTCTGCCATCTTCTGTGCATGGCTTCTACATTCAAGGACACTCCAGGACCAAGATAGCTGCTAGAACTCCAGCCTTATGTCTGTATTTCAGGCTATTACCTACCCTTTCAAAGGTCTTTGAAGTCCTACATGCTTCCACATATCTCAGTGACTGGAATTTAATCACATTGACACATGAGGCTGAACGAGTGTTTGGGAAATATAGCCTTTAACTGGCCACATTCTTCAAGGTTATGTTACAAAGGAAAAGGGGGAAAATGAATAATAAGAAGCAACTACTGGTCCCTGTAGAGTGGGATTAGTTATTTCACTTCCCAGTGAAGGTGGTCTTCTTATGACAATAAGAAATCTAAGATCCGCTGGATATTTTATGTGACTCCTCAAACCCAGATAACTCCTGGACTTTCAAATACTAAAATCCCCAATGCTGCAAGATGGTCATTGAATAAAAACACATCCCTTTAGATTTTGTTTCAGGAATATATGTATGTGTTTATGTATGTAATGGAAGGTGATCTTAGCTTATACTATGTACAGAAGCATTACTAGACAATTACGATAGTTAAAACATTGAAATAGAATTTCTCAGAGAATCTACACGAGGCCATACTTGAAAAAGAGTGAAACAAAGTACAGACATTCATCATGCTGGAAAGGATTGGGAAGGGAGGATGAGAGTAATTGGGGTAGGGACGTGACTTGGCAAAGTTTTATGATTTTATATGTAGATTCCAAGTGACTGATTGACATTTGAAAAAACATAAGCTCTTTACAGTACTGGATAATCTATGTTCAAAATCTGACACAAGGACTATAACTAATCATCTAAATCAGACTATTTACTATAACTAATCATGGTATTTAAAAATCCAGGTTCTTTGGTTTAGATCTGTTAAAACTTGGAAGACTTCTGCCCTGATTTATATTGAGATCCTAGAATCTCAATATAAATCTGTATGCTTAAGATGTTTAATGTAAAACGAGCATGGGGTTGCCCTTATTTTAAAGGTTTTAAATAACTGGAGTTCAACCTTGACTTTAGTTCCCTATCAACCACTCCTTCCTCTAACCATGCTCTGATGGTGATTGACATCTCAAAGTTCTAGCCACCTGTGAACAGAGTTTTAAATATCACCTTCTTGAATTAATTATGCCTACACTCAAAATAGGTTTGGAAAGCACCTACTGAAGCAGAATTAAATCAGAAAGGAATGTGGTGGCCACAAAAACTGTTTATCTTTTGTATAACAGGCAACTATCAGCATTTTTATAACCAAAAATAAATTAAGATAAGCATAACTAAAATCACATATTTTGTGCTAAATATATCAGCTCATAAAATGTTAAGGTATAAATGTCGAGTCAGTCAACTGAATGTATAAAAATGATGCTTTTTATACTCATGAAGAGAGTTGTTAGGCTATCTCTCTTGTTTTTTCCCTGCCAACATATCATTCTAGTTGGTCCTAATTCTAGGCCCCCTGAAAAAATGCAAATTAAACAAAAGATAGGGTCTTTGCCTTCAGGAGATCTGCAATTTGCTGATGAGAAACCATAAACATTAAAGAAATGCAAACATACAAACCATAAGTACTTATTAATTTAGATCCAAGTCATTCATGTTTTTAAAAAATCAGATACAATATAATAAAATTTTGAAAGAACGTGTTCATTTGGATTCATATTTTTCATGTTATTTTTCATAACGTTATCACGAACTTACTTGACTTCATTGAATTTTACCTTAGTTTTAACATATACCTTTATTACTTGAAACCATTTTGCTCTTAAATAGTTTATAATGAAACTTTTCACATCTTTAGACAAAATCTTATCTCCTCCAGGTATTCACAGTCATTCAATATATATTTTTTGAGCTTATTGTGGGCAAGGCACTGCTCTAAGGACAAAAATTAATTTTTATTTTATGTCCTACCACATATGTAGGACGATGTCCCATTGTTGAGTCATCAATCATCTTCAGACCTCAAGAAACTTTTAAGTCATCTGTTTTCTCATTTCTTTCCATTCCTCACTCTTTCCTATGGCTTCAAGTTTTTCCCCTAAGAAAAAACCTCTGATTCTTTCCTTCATTCCTGACATTGTACCTGAATTTTATTCTTATGTTACCAAATACATAAAACATTTGCATTCAGAAACCCTCTTCAAAGCTGATCCTCTTCCAGAACATCCTTGACATCCTATGGCTCCATTCTTGACTATCTCCCTCCCTCTGCTCTCAGGCATAGCCCTTCCACCAGATTTTCTGGTGGAAGGTCCTACTACTCAATAGGGACCTTCTGGTCTACTAAGACACCTTCATTCTGCACAACCCACAAGCCATGTTCACGATATCTCCTTTGTTCCTTTGTTTATTGTGTATAGAAAAAAAAAACCCACAAAAAACAGAGATCCCTGCCTGCATGGAACCACATTCTAGTGAGGTTCTGGTTGGATTAATAATAATAGTTAACATTTATGGAATGTGTGTTTTTGTGCCCAGCCCTGTGCTTATCTTTTTCATCCAATTCAACAAATATTTATCAAGTGGCTAGAATATTTCAGAATATCCTAGGTGCTTCAGATATAACAGTGAACAAACCATATTCTACTGGAGGGAGAGAGACACTAAACAATGGCCATAGTAAATTAGCAAATTGTAGAGTATGTTAGAAAGTAACTGCTGTGGGGACACAAAAAAGTAGAATAGGATAAGATAGAACAGGAGCCTTTGCAATTTAAAATATGGTGGCCAGGGTAATTATCATTGAAAAGATAACAGTTAAGAAAAGACATTAAGGAGATGAGGAAGTTAACCCTGTTGATATCTGAGAAAAGAGTACATAAGGAAGGAAGAGCCTAGAAAAATATCCTAAGGAGACAGCATGCCTGGCATGCTCTAGAACAGCAAGAATGCTGAAGGAGTGCAAATGTGGAAAGAGTAGATGAGGTCATAGGGGTAAGGGGCACCTTTCAGGCCAGTGTAAGGATTTTGAATTTGACTCTAAGTGAAACAGGCAACCTTGAAAGGTTTTGAACAAAACTAGGATCTGCTTTAGGATTTTAAACGATCTCTCCAACTGCAGTGTCGAGAACAGATCATAAAGGAACAGGGTAAAAGGAGGGAGATCGGTGAGGAACTTAGTGCAAAAATCCAGGAAGAGGTGATGGTGTAGCATCATCATACAACAGGAAAGAAATGGAACCTTAAACAGCAGAAGAAACTTGTCTCCAGGTTGCCTGTAGAAGCTGAGCTCTTTAACGACTACGTCTGCTGCCTCTCACTGAGACCCCTTTGAGCTCAAAAAGCGCCTTAATGAAACCAGTATGAATGGCGCCTTGAAAATGGCAGGCCATTTCATGAGATGAGGCTTCAGATTGCTAAAGGGAAAACTGCTTTTATAGCCAAATTTCAAGTCCTGCCCATCCTTCAAAGCCTGTATCAAGTTCCAAGAGCTATTCTGGCTCTTACTTGAGGGTCTTAATTGAGGGTCCAGGGAAACATTTATCTTATTATATTTGGTGTCACATGGTCTCTCTCATATCTCTGTATAGGTTTTTATGATTCCTCAACTATTGTGTGACTTGAGGGGAGGAAAAAGGATCACATCTGTATTCCCAACATTGACTGGAATAAAATAAAGGTATTTATATTTTTAAATATTTATTGATTGGTTTTCATTGGCATCCCATTTTGAAAGTGGTCTACAAATAATGCAAATGTAAAATTATTTCAAAATTCTGATATGGAAGACAAGAAAATAAAATGTCTGTGTTATATATTTAAATCTTGATAGTAATAATGAGTGATACTGAGTTAAGGAATTTATCATGAAAGCAAAATTTCTCATGTTTATATAGAACACTAATGTTTACTCAGTCCTTTCACTCAGATTACTCAATTTGATCTTTGTAGCACCCACAATTTTTTCTCACATTGATACTTTCTTGAAAAGACCAAAATTATCAAATAACATTTGATGAAAGATGAATAATGTATCAAGGGAAAAATCAATCCAAGCTAAGTTTACACTCTGTGCACTGTACCTTTAGTATTTCTAATTTATAAGAACTAGTGAAAAATGGGAAAAAAAATTAAGAGTACATTCTGCTTACCAGAAAGTAGTGTTAGTTCTATGGTAAACAGTCCTACTTTATTCAAATATGTTCCACGCACAGATCTACACATACTCCTTCTCACAGGTGAATTAAGCTGACCTCTCTGTCTTCTTTCAGCACCTCACCATTTGATGTGGGTTTTAAATGTCATCTACTAATATATCTTTTTTTTCTCAACCACACAAAGACCATTAATCATGCTCATCTGTACCAACATTGCACAGTCTTAACTCCTATGCATGCCTGAAGCTCCCATCCCTCTCAGATAGAATTACCACACCTAGCTTCTCAACCTGCCTCTGGATTTTCACCATGCATTCCTTCCATTGAACCTTAATACCTTAATACAGCTTCTCCTCTATCATCTGTGCTAATGGCACATCAGGTAAGTGAGAGCCACAGAAAACTTGTAACCTCAGTTTAGCCTTTGATCCTCCCCTTTACCACCCTTTACATGAGTTGCTAATGAGCAGTGAAATTGACAGATTGAAATGTCACCTCTTTCTGCCCTCCAAGTGTTAATAAAAATGAATATGACAAGGGGCTGGCTTATTTCTCTTGCAAATTACCCTGTGAGTTGAGGTTGAATATTGTACTCTTCTTATTTCTGACTTTGTGACCGAGTAAGTCACTGAGTACTTCCAAGCCACAGATTTTCCTTCTATTCAGGTCAGTCAACTGAAATATTCATGGCAATTTCATATCTCAAAAGTATAGAACATAGCTTTTCATTTCATATTTGCTCACTTTCAGTTTCTCACTAATAAACCCATAAAAAGGCAGAAAAGAATTACAAGTCACAACAGAAAATCATGATTCAAAGCCATCTTATTGCCAGGAAATGAGAGAATTTCCTACTCACTACATGATGAATGGAGCTGACTTCAGAATCCCACGTGGTGCCTTGTACATTTTTTGCTGCCATACTTATCCAGCTAAAAGCAAACAGAGGAAAAGATTGTACCCTCATAACTTTCTAAATTCTTCACAGAGACCTAGAGGCCATTGCAACAAGAAATTCAGCAGCTATCCTTCAAAACAGGATATTTTTGGAAACACCGCAATGCCTATTTTTCTACTTCTCTTCAGAGACTGTAGTTTCTGGAAACCAACATAACAGGAAATTAGAGGTGAAGAGAGCTAGCAATGATACACCACCATGTGAGAGTTCCAACATTTCACTTGTTAGAATTATAACAAGCTACAGAAACAGGAAGTGCCTGGCAATGGCATATACTGAGATGGAAAGTTATGGTGCCCCTCTCAGGGGAAAATCTCACTAAATCCAAAGAACCACCTAAAGAGAAGCCTGCTAGAGGGTGGGTGCTAGAGGGTGGGAATTTGAAGAGAAACTTTAAAACATCAACCTGTCTTCCACTTGAAGATCTGAGAAGGGGGTTTTACCAAGGCCCAAACAGTCAGAGAGCCAGGACAAGTGGAAACCACTTACCCTGCCTACCGGCACATATCAGAATTAGAGTGACCTCACGTCATTTCAGAGTGCGTAAATGGAATGAAAATAACGTGGAATCATGCAGATGTGGAGCAGCAGGAAAAATGGAAAATCAGCCTGAAAGTTTAGTGTAAAAGCATACTTTTTAAAATAATTAACAATGTAACCAGAAGATATTTTTAAAAGCATTAATTATCAATAAGGTGTAAGATTTTATGATTTTTCCGAAACAGGAGAAAAAAGCCATGAAAAGATAACATGTAGATAAAATGACAACACAGTAAGTTATAAAGACAATATGTTGCAATGAAAAAGGATCTGGTGAGGTAAAGAAGAACTAAAAGGAATTAAAAATGAGAAAGAGGACAATACTGAGAAGAGCAGGCAACAGAGATGCAGTCCCCAAGTGATAGATATTCCAAAGGAAGAATTTAGGGTGTTTGAAAACAACATGACACTGAAAGATATAACTGAAGGAAGGATCCCTGAACTGAAATTAGCTAAACATGTCAATTGAAATGATTCATTTTATTCCCTGAAAAATTACTGGAAGTAGACTCACACTTAGATATGTGTATTACTTTACTTTTAAATAAGACACTTCAAATATACAGAAAAAAAACTGAGCCAGTTTTTTTTTTCATTTTGTATTTTTTAAAGATGTTATGAAATGCTGGCACATAAATTTTTTCAAATGTTTTTTAAAAACCCAAAGACTTTGTGGATACAATATCTAATTTGTAGTTACATTTTTTTAAGCCAGTGAAATAACTGATATTTTTAAAAGAAATATTGAAATTCCCTGCATTACAAGGTGCTTTAGGCTTGTTGCCTACCAGGCTTTCTTTTCCTGGTATTGAACAACTATGAATTATTGCCTATAAAAATGCATAGCCCTCCCCCAGTAAATTATGGTTAGCTTTATTTTTTATTGTGGTAAAATACCCATAGCATAAAATATAACATTTTAACCATTTTTAAGTGTAGAGTTTAGTACATTCACAAAGTCCTGCAACTCTCACCACCATCCATCTCCAGAACTCTTCCGTTTTCTCCACTAAACACTAACTCCCCATTCCTCCATCCCCCCAGCACATGGAAACCACAATTCTGCTTCCTGTCTCTGTGAAGTTGGCTACCCCTGGTACCTCATGTAAGTGGAATCATACAGTATTTGTCCTTTTGTGACTAGCCTATTCACTAGGCATTATATCTTCAAGGTTCATCCATGTTGTAGCATAGATCAGAATTCCCTTCCTTTTTAAGGCTAAGTAATATTCCATTGAACGGATATACTATGTTTGTTTATTCATTCACACCTTGATGGAAGCCTGGGTTGTTTCCACCTTTTGGCTCTTGTGAATAATGCTGCTATGAACATGGGGGTAAAATATCTGTCTGAGTTCCTGCCTTCACTTCTTTGGGGTATAAACCCAGAAGTAGAATTGCTGAGTCATATGGTAATTCTATGTTTATTCTTGAGGAACAACCATACCATTTTCCACACCCACCACAATTCAAGAGCCTTCCAATTTCTCTATATCCTTGAAAACACTTGCATTTTTACGATTTGTGTGTCACAGCCTTCTCAATGGGTGTGAAGTAGTTAGTCTTATATTTTAAACAACATTGATTTTCAGTAATATGTCTATTCAATAGGTTTGCCTGTTAACCAAATCTCTCACAAGATGGCTGACAAATTTTTTAATTCATGGATTTTTTTTGAATTGTATTTTATTTATTAATTTTTTATGCAGCAGGTTCTTATTAGTTATCTATTTTATACATATTAGTGTGCATATGTCAATCCCAATCTCCCAATTCATCCCACCACCATCCCTCCCCCACTTTCCCCCCTTGGTGTCCATATATTTGTTCTCTACATCTGTGTCCCTATTTCTGCCTTGCAAACTGGTTCATCTGTACCATTTTTCTAGATTCTACATATATGCATTAATATACGATATTTGTTTTTCTCTTTCTGACTTACTTCACTCTGTATGACAGTCTCTAAGTCCATCCACGTCTCTACAAATGACCCAATTTCATTCCTTTTTATAGCTCAGTAATATTCCACTGTATATATGCACCACATCTTCTTTATCCATTCATGTGTCGATGGGCATTTAGGTTGCTTCCATGACCTGGCTATTGTAAATAGTGCTGCAATGAATATTGGGGTACATGTGCCTTTTTGAATTATGGTTTTCTCTGGGTATATGCCCAGTAGTGGGATTACTGGGTCATATGGTAATTCTATCTTTAGTTTTTTAAGGAACCTCCATACTGTTCTCCATAGTGGCTGTATCAATTTACATTCCTACCAACAGTGCAAGAGGGTTCCCTTTTCTCTGCACCCTCTCCAGCATTTGTTGTTTGTAGATTTTCTGATGATGCTCATTCTAACCAGTGTGAAGTGATACCTCATTGAAGTTTTGATTTGCATTTCTCTAAAAATTAGTGATGTTGAGCAGCTTTTCATGTGCCTCTTGGCCATCTGTATGTCTTCTTTGGAGAGATGTCTATTTAGGTCTTCTGCCCATTTTTTGATTGGGTTGTTTTTTTGTAAATATTGAGTTGCATGAGCTGTTTATATATTTTGGAGATTAATCCTCTGTCCATTGATTCATTTGCAAATATTTTCTCCCATTCTGAGGGTTGTCTTTTCATTATGTTTATAGTTTCCTTTGCTGTGCAAAAGCTTTTACGTTTCATTAGGTCCGATTTGTTTATTTTTGTTTTTATCTTCCTTACTCTAGGAGGCGGGTCAAAAAAGATCTTGCTGTGATTTATGCCAAAGAGTGTTCTGCCTATGTTTTCCTCTAAGAGTTTTATAGTGTCTGGTCTTACATTTAGGTCTTTAATCCATTTTGAGTTTATTTTTGTGTATGGAGTTAGGAAGTGTTCTAACTTCATTCTTTCACATGTAGCTGTCCAGTTTTCCCAGCACCACTTATTAAAAAGACAGTCTTTTCTCCATTGTATATCCTTGCTTCCTTAGTCATAGATTAGTTGACCACTGGTGCGTGGGTTTATCTCTGGGTTTTCTATCTTGTTCCATTTATCTATAGTTATGTTTTTGAGCCAGTACCATATTGTCTTGATTACTGTAGCCTTGTAGTATAGTCTGAAGTGAGGGACTCTGATTCCTCCAGCTCCATTTTTCTTTTTTTTTTTTTGCGGTACGTGGGCCTCTCACTGCTGTGGCCTCTCCCATTGTGGGGCACAGGCTCTGGACGCACAGGCTCAGCAGCCATGGCTCACAGGCCCAGCCACCCCGCAGCACGTGGGATCCCCCCAGACCGGGGCACGAATCTACGTCCCCTGCATCAGCAGGTGGACTCTCAACCACTGGGTCACCAGGGAAGCCCCCTCCAGCTCCATGTTTGTCCCTCAAGACTGCTTTGGCTATTTGGGGTTTCTTGTGTCTCCATACAAATTTTAAGACTTTTTGTTCTTGTTTTGTAAAAAATGCCACCTGTAATTTGATAGGGGTTGCATTGAATCTGTAGATTGCTTTGGGTAGTATAGTCATTTTCATAGTCATTTTCACAATATTAATTCTTCTAATCCAGGAACATGGTATATCTCTCCATCTGTTTGTGTCAACTTTGATTTCTTTCATCAGTGTCTTATAGTTTCCTGAGTACAGGTCTTTTACCTCCTTAGGTAGGTTTATTCCTAGGTATTTTATTCTTTTTGTTGCAATGGTAAATGGGATTGTTCTATTGTTCCCTTAATTTCTCTTTCTGATCTTTCGTTGTTAGTGTATAGAAATGCAAGAGACTTCTGTACATTAATTTTGTATCCTGCAACTTTACCAAATTCACTGATTAGCTCTGGTAGTTTTCTGGTGGCATCTTTAGGATTCTCTACGTAGAGTGTCATGTCATCTGCAAACAGTGACAGTTTTAGTTCTTCTTTTCCAATTTGTATCCCTTTTATTTCTTTTTCTTCTCTGATTGCTGTGGCTAGGACTTCCAAAACTATGTTGAATAACAGTGGTGAGAGTGGACATCCTTGTCTTGTTCCTGATCTTAGAGGAAATGCTTTCAGTTTTTCACCATTGAGAATGATGTTTGCTGTGGGTTTGTGGTATTATGGCCTTTATTATGTTGAGGTAGGTTCCCTCTATGCCCACTTTCTGGAGAGTTTTTATCATAAATGGGTGTTGAATTTTGTCAGAAGTTTTTTCTGCATCTATTGAGATGATCATATTTTTTTTATCCTTCAATTTGTTAATATGGTGTATCACACTGATTGATTTGCATACACTGAAGAATCCTTGCATCCCTGAGATAAATCCCACTTGATTATGGTGTATGATCATTTTAATGTGTTGTTGGATATTGTTTGCTAATATTTTGTTGAGGATTTTTGCACCGATATTCATCAGTGATATTGGAATATAATTTTGTTTATTTGTAGTATCTCTGTCTGGTTTTGGTATAATGGTGATGGTGGCCTCAGAGAATGAGTTTAGGAGTGTTCCTTCCTCTGCAATTTTTTGGAAGAGTTTGAGAAGGATGGGTGTTAGCTCTTCTCTAAATGTTTGATAGAAGCCATCTGGTCCTGGACTTTGGTTTGTTGGAAGATTTTTAATCACCGTTTCAATTTCATTACTTGTGATTGGCCTGTTCATATTTTCTGTTTCTTCCTGGTTCAGCCTTGGAAGCTTATAACTTTCTAAGAATTTGTCCATTTCTTCTGGGTTGTCCATTTTACTGGTATAGAGTTGTTTGTAGTAGTCTCTTAGGATGCTTTGTATCTCTGCAGTGTCCGTTGTAACTTCTCCATTTTCATTTCTAATTTTATTGATTTGAGTCCTCTCCCTCTTTTTCTTGATGAGTCTGGCTAAAGGTTTATCAATTTTGTTTATCTTCTCAAAGAACAAGCTTTTAGTTTTATTGATCTTTGCTATTGTTTTCTTTGTTTCTATTTCATTTATTTCTGCTCATATCTTTATGATTTCTTTCCTTCTACTAACTTTGGGTTTTGTTTGTGCTTCTTTCTCTAGTTCCTTTAAGTGTAAGGTTAGATTGTTTATTTGAGATTTTTCTTGTTTCTTGAGGTAGGCTTGTATAGCTATAAACTTCCCTCTTAGAACTGTTTTTGCTGCATCCCGTGGGTTTTGGATCATCGTGTTTTCATTGTCATTTGTCTCTACGTATTTTTTGATTTCCTCTTTGATTTCTTCAGTGATCTCTTGGTTATTTAGTAATGTATTGTTTAGCCTCCATGTGTTTGTTTTTTAGGGTTTTTTCCCCTGTAATTGATTTCTAATCTCATAGCGTTGTGGTTGGGAAAGATGCTTGATATGATTCCAATTTTCTTAAATTTACCAAGGCTTGACTTGTAAGCCAAGATGTGATCTATCCTGGAGAATGTTCCATGTGAACTTGAGAAGAAAGTGTAATCTGCTTTTATTTGAATGGAATGTCCTATAAATATCAATTAAATCTATCTGGTCTATTGTTTCATTTAAAGCTTGTGTTTCCTTGTTAATTTTCTGTCTAGATGATCTGTCCAATGGTGTAAGTGAGGCGTTAAAGTCCCCCACTATTACTGTGTTACTCTCGATTTCCTCTTTTATAGCTGTTAACAGTTGCCTTATGTATTGAGGTGCTCCTATGTTGGGTGCATATATATTTATAATTCTTATATCTTCTTCTTGGATTGATCCCTTGATCATTATGTAGTGTCCTTCCTTGTCTCTTGTAACATTCTTTATTTTAAAGTCTATTTTATCTGATATGAGTATTGCTACTCCAGCTTTCTTTTGATTTCCATTTGCATGGAATATCTTTTTCCATCCCCTCACTTTTAGTCTGTATGTGTCCCTAGGTCTGAAGTGAGTCTCTTGTAGACAGCATATGTATGGGTCTTGTTTTTGTATCCATTCAGTGAGCCTGTGTCTTTTGGTTGGAGCATTTACTCCACTCACGTTTAAGGTAATTATTGATATGTATGTTCCTATTACCGTTTTCTTAATTGTTATGGGTTTCTTTTGTAGGTCCTTTTCTTCTCTTGTGTTTCCCACTTAGAGGAGTTCCTTTAGCATTTGTTGTAGAGCTGAATTCTCTTAGCTTTTGCTTGTCCATAAAGCTTTTGATTTCTCTGTTGAATCTGAATGAGATCCTTGCCAGGTAGAGTAATCTTGGTTTTAGGTTCTTCCCTTGTAGAGTTTCTGCTGAGAAATCAGCTGTTAACCTTATGGAGTTCCCTTCTATGTTATTTGTCTTTCTTCCCTTGTTTCTTTCAATAATTTTTCTTTGTCTTTAATTTTTGTCAATTTGATTACTATATGTCTTGGCATGTTTCTCCTTGGGTTTATCCTGCCTGGGACTCTCTGTACTTCCTGGACTTGGGTGGCTACTTCCTTTCCCATGTTAGGGAAGTTTTCGATTATAATATCTTCAAATATTTTCTTGGGTCCTTTCTCTCTCTCTTCACCTTCTGGGACCCCTATAATGCGAATGTTGTTGCATTTAATGTTGTCCCAGAAGTCTCTTAGGCTGTCTTCATTTCTTTTCATTCTTTTTTCTTTATTCTGTTCTGTGGCAGTGAATTCCACCATTCTGTCTTCCAGGTCACTTATCTATTCTTCTGTCTCAGTTATTCTGCTATTGATTCCTTCTAGTGTATTTTTCATTTCAGTTATTATATTGTTCATCTCTGTTTGTTCTTTAATTCTTCTAGGTGCTTGTTCTTTAATTTTTCTAGGTCTTTGTTAAACATTTCTTGCATCTTCTCAATCTTTGCCTCCATTGTTTTTCTGAGGTCCTTGATCATCTTCACTATCATTATTCTGAATTCTTTTTCTGGAAGGTTGCCTATCTCCACTTCATTTAGTTGTTTTTCTGGGGTTTTGTCTTCTTCCTTCATCTGGTACATAGTTCTCTGCCTTTTCGTTTTTTCTGCCTTTCTGTGAATGTGGTTTTTCTTCAACAGGCTGCAGGATTGTAGTTCTTCTTGCTTCTGCTGTCTGCCCTCTGGTGGCTATCTAAGAGACTTGTGCAAGTTTCCTGATGGGAGGAACTGGTGGTGGGTAGAGCTAGGTGTTGCTCTGGTGGGCAGAGCTCAGTAAAACTTTAATCTGCTTGTCTGCTGATGGGTGGGGCTGGGTTCCCTCCCTGTTGGTTGTTTGGCCTGAGGCGACTCAGCACTGGAGCCTACCCAGCTCTTTCGTGGGGCTAATGGCAGACTCTGGGAGGACTCACACCAAGGAGTACTTCCCAGAACTTCTGCTGCCAATGTCCTTGTCCCCACGGTGAGCCACAGCCACCCCCCGCCTCTGCAGGAGACCCTCCAACACTAGCAGGCAGGCCTGGCTCAGTTTCCCATGGGGTCACTGCCCCTTCCCCTGGGTCCTGATGTGCACCCTACTTTGTGTGTGCCCTCCAAGAGTGGAGTCTCTGTTTCCCCCAGTCCTGTTGAAGTCCTGCAATCAAATCCCACTAGCCTTCAAAGTCTGATTCTGTAGGAATTCCTCCTCCTGTTGCCAGACCCCCAGGTTGGGAAGCCTGACGTGGGGCTCAGAACCTTCACTCCAGTGGGTGGACTTCTGTGGTATAAGTGTTCTCCAGTTTGTGAGTCACCCACCCGGTGGTTATGGGATTTGATATTATTGTGATTGAGCCCCTCCTACCGTCTCATTGAGGCTTCTCCTTTGTCTTTGGATGTGGGGTATCTTTTTTGGTGAGTTCCAGTGTCTTCCTGTCGATGGCTGTTCAGCAGTTAGTTGTGATTCTGGTGTTCTTGCAAGAGGGAGTGAGCACACGTCCTTCTACTCTGCCATCTTGAACCAATCTAATTCATGGAATTTTATAATTAACTTTAATTGAAGTTATCCCGACAATGTGGTAACTTCACCACATTTACCTCACCACAGTTGCTATTCCAAATCTACCAATGAGTTTGCCGAGCCTGAGCCAGCAGAAAAACATGCTTATGTTTGTCAGGTACCAAGGTCACTGTGGAATCAGTGCCAGAATACTCACCTTGTTAATTTGTTCCAATAGTCAAATATATTCAAGGTAAAATGAGGCCAATAAAATTCTAATGTCTCCCTCTTGTGACATGAGAGAACTCCCAATGCAAGACTTATGACTATGTTTGTGATTAAGACATTCCTCCACTTGCTATCATCATTCATTTTTTATTCCTTTCCCAAGCTCTTTCCAAAGTCTCAAATTTTGCCACATTTTGCTTTCTTTCCAACCTGAACCCAAATTGTTTTGAACTAGAGGAAGGATGCTGTGTCAGAACTGGATTAAGGGATGAGCCTTTAAGGGAAACTGAAACATCACTGGAATAAATTTAAAAGATAGTATCATATAACTTAGTTTCTTCATGCATACACTTATAAGAAACAAGTCTTTCCTACTGGAAGTATGGTGGCAATGGCATCTTGAGTTTGGGAGGGAAGGTGGTGGCACTAAACTACCTCTGCTGAAATTGGGCAAGTCATTGGCTACAGTCACAGGCTATGGCATTAATGTTGAGACTTTCTATACTCAGTGTGACATTGGCTGAAGTCAATAGCTGCAGTTAATTGAAATTTTGAAACCAAATCATATGTATTACATTAAGTTATTTACTGGTAATTTATTGTATAAACTAAATTTTTTAAAGTCTTTACCACCCTTCCTTAGAAGTTTTGTATTCTTAAAAGAAACTGAATAAATCAAGAGCTAAAAAATATAGAAAAATGTTTACATAATGCAAACCAAAGAAAATCAGTTTTAAACATCAATGGGATTTGAAAACGACTTCCTAAATAAGGTGATGAAACGCATTAGGTCAATTAGAGTCCATCGGGAAAGAGACAGCACACTTAAACTGGTAGAATTTAATAGAGGGAATGTCTAGAAAGTTGTGAGCAGGGTTTAAGAAAGCTAAAGAGAGATTGTGCCATTCATTGAGCCCCTCACCACTCCTAGACCTGCACGGACAATGGAAGAGAGTAGTTTCCAGAACCCAGCAGAAGCAAGAAGTCAATCTGCAGGGAGGACCTAGAGGAATATACACCCCAATCTTTCCTCCTGGCCTCCCATCACCCGATTGTCTGCATCCAATTGGAAGCCAGAGGACAAGGGAGCGCACAATGCAGCCTACAGCCTCCAGTAGCAAAGAGCAAGGTGAAGAGTGGTGAGTGGATATGGAGGAGCAAATGCAGAACCATCCAGCAGAGAAGCCTCTGTCGTTAGTGACTGTGTGGGATTCACACTATCCAGTTAGAACTAACAGAAATACTGAGAAGAAAGACTACTCTAAATATCCATTTTAAACTATATAATTAAATGTATATATTTTATATTCAGTGACTATAATAAATCTTGAATTTTCAACATAAAGGTATATGTAACTTTTATTCATTGAAAATCCATTTTTCCTCCCACCAGTAAACCAATGTGAAACCAATACTAAGAATATTGGTTAGAAGAGGTACCAACTAACATTCTGAAATGCAGCAGGACCCTATGGTCCTTCCCCCTATGTCCTCCATCTGCCTTTTGTCTGTAGGAAAGCTTTAGCCAAAGAATAAGTTTAATCAGAGAAGTGAGAAAATGCAGAAGCAAAGGAAAGCAGTCAAACAGGACAAAACAATAATAATTTAGTCATTAAGTAAAGTCAAGGACATTTACTTCCTCCTCAAGGGCTATAGATAATATCCTGAGCCATACATATCCTGTGAGCTGTCTTATAGAGACTGAAACCCCCGCCAGGTGGAAGAGGTTAACTACATGATGACCAGACTAGCCGTGACATAAGCTGCCACAATTCTGAGAACTGGCCTCAAAGAAATGGGGACAAACCGACCGTGGAACTGAAGATTACCTATACTTAAAACAATCAAGATGATGCTGATCAGACCACTGCATGACCAATTTTAAGATAACTGTAAGAGCTGACTATGCTGCTTCTGCCCGTAGCCCCTCCTTCCACTTATACACCCTTGAAACGCCCCTTTAAAAGCTCTTGCCCACTGACTGTCAGTGGCGTGGGGGAGGAGTCAGCCTCTGGACAGGAGTCTGCCCTCTCCCCCACCCCCCACGTTGCCTGGACGGCATGCCCACATGCTACCTCTATGGCAGATATACCGCCTTGCATTTTCTGTATGTCCAGTCAATGTCTGCTGACTGAACTAAAAGGAAATACAAGAGTTTTATCATAAAGCAATATGCAGAATTAGACAATATGCAGAAACTTATCAGAAATAACAGTATCTAAAAATGTGTAATGTGCTTGTTTTTTAGAATACTAGAAAATACAGCCTTAAAACTTAAGGAAGGGGAGTGGGTAATCTTGAGAATGTAATTTCTATTAGTATGATGTTTAAATTCAAGATACTTTCTGGAAAAAATATGAAAAGGTAAGTTTATTAATATTGACATTTTTACCAGGTTCTTCTCTGAAACTATGACTCACCTATAAAGCATTATTCTGTGAATATAAAATGTTATGCTCTTAGCACATATGAAGGGTTTTCAAAGGTACCCGACTCTACTCAAATTGTTTATATGCTATTTTCCATACATATTTAGCTCTGCCTGAATGATTTCTATGTTATGTTTCAGATCTCAAAAAGTCATTAGTAAAAATAACTTGTTGACATTGTGATGGATATTAACAGTCTCTGCCATAAATAATTAATTTATATTATTAGAGTTAAAACCACAGATCTGACTATTATGGGTTATACTGGTGAAACTGCCCATATTACCTACAAGGGACTAGGGGGCCTGTAACTTCAGCACAGCCCCACCAGACCACAGGCCGGCAGTGACCAGCAGAGTGGCTGGGGGCCATGGGGACACCCCTGTGATCTGCACAGTTGACATTTGAGATTTCTTTCTCCTCCTGTGGGCCCCTATCCTTCTGCTGGAGGTGTCCTCTGACTCCTGTCCAACCTCTTAGCTCCTCTATTCCCATGGTGGCTCCTTCTCTGTCACCAGACCCTGGTACTACCAGGATGCCTTTCCTAAGTGTATGGCATATTGGAGTCCATGTGCACGTTTCAGACACAAATAGGTTTTAAGAAACACTTATTAACAGAATTAATTCAGATTATCTAGAGCAGTGATGCTCCTCTGGGGCCACTCTCTTCCCAGTTCATCTTGTTTCAGTTCAGCAAAGGAGAGCCTCACTCCACAGCCCAGTGGAGCCTAGGGAGTTCTTCCTTCATTCCTCTCCCAGACTCCCTCACCCCAGGTCTCTCCTGTTCTTCCTCCTTCCTCACTTGTTGTATGTTTTCCCAGAGAAATCACTGTTCATTGTGCCCCAGACCTGAGTTAGGACATCATCAATGGGAAATTTCCAACCAAAACATTTCTTTGCCATCATATAAAACAGTGTGACCATTTCTTGATCTTTTTACACAGGGCTAGATACCTTCTAGGGTTTCTACTCTATTTTGTTTGTTTGGTTTTGGTTTGGTTTTTTAAACTTTTACTTTTTTTTTTTTTACATCTTTTTTGGAGTATAACTGCTTTACATTATTGTGTTAGTTTCTTCTTTATAACAAAGTGAATCAGCTATATGTATACATATACATTCCCATATCCCCTCCCTCTTGCATCTCCCTCCCACCCTCCCTATCCCACCCCTCTAGGTGGTCACAAAGCACCGAGCTGATCTCCCTGTGCTATGCGGCTGCTTCCCACTACCTATCTATCTTACATTTGGTAGTGTATATATGTCCATGCCACTCTCTCACTTCGTCCCAGCTCACCCTTCCCCCTCCCCGTGTCCTCAAGTCCATTCTCTACGTCTGCATCTTTATGCAGGACAGGTTTCTACTCTTTACTCGAGGATGCCTCCTAAGAGAATAATAGGTAAGCCAATGAGGAAGACCTTTGAGAGTGCATTAGGATACTCCCAGCCCTTGGTAGGAAAGCCATAGGAGCTCTTTGCTTGACTGGAAAATAACTATAGATTTTTTAAAATTCTTCTAAATTTCAGAATCTTCATTAGAAGGATGAATATTTCACAAGTTCTCCTGGTTGAATATTCTTCTGTTGTAAAAATAAGTTCCAGGCTATGTGTAATCATCTTTTTAATAATATATTGTTAACTTTTTTCCTCCCACAGCAAAGTAAGGTGAGAGTCTACTCTTCCTAGAAACTAATTAAAATGTTAAAATGATATTATCGTAGTAAGAAAAATCCCATTGAGAAGCCCTCAGACACCCCCATATCATTTTATGGCACCTAGGTCCTATTTAGATATATTTGTATAATATGATTTTAGACAAGATTGAACTGGAACCAGATATTTATAAATAAAGTCTCAAAGATCATTCCTAAGCCTTTTTTGTTCAAAAGTCTATAAGCATCCACTCACCCCACCTATTAGGAGGAACTGGCACACTTCTGCTCTGGTAGCAACTTTCCTCATAGCTATGGAAGTTCATAAATTAGAATTTTATAGGTCCAGGTGATTCCTTATTACAGAGAAGGCATTTTATATAGCCTACTGCCATCATCAGACCCTGTGATCAGAGAAATGCAATCAGCAGTGCTCTATGGACTAATCTGACTTTTAAAACACCAATAGTGACTTCGCCTGTACTCCAATAAAGACCAAGTTTCAGAAGAAATGTCCATCCACATTTGGCCTTTTTGGTAGAGTAAAAGCATTGATACCACCACCCTGGTTCTGAACTTACTCCCAAACAGAGCCCCAAATAAAGTCAGAATCATAGAGACAGTTGAAAGTGTTTTCAGCCATCTTTTGTTTCACAGACGTGTAAACTGAGGCTCAGAGAAACACGGCTCTGGTGCCAGGTCACCAGGAAGTGGAGCGTGGGAGTCCCAGCCCAGGCCTCCTGCAAGTGGTAATGTCCTTTCCCAGTCATGTAAGAGTCATGGGGAGAGTCAGGAGATTTAAGGTGATAGTGCTTTTTGTTCACTTGTTACCAAACCTTTGATGAATCTAAATCATAGTGCTAAAGTCTTGCTTTTAAAGGACTTCACTTCAGTTATTTCAGAAATCAAAACAAATGGTAGGGATATTTAAAAGGAAGATCCAGACTTAAAGACACTTCTCCGCTTCATTATCCAAGGAAAGACCTGAGTGTTTGAAATTCTAGATTCCAAGTCAACCCACTTTCTTTTGCGTAATGTTACTCCTTCCTCTAAATGACATTTCATCTGAGGTTATAAGCCCCCCTCTCACTGGTTTCCCGATTACATGTTAGAGTATAAATCCTCGGTGGTTTAAGAGACAGGACATTCTGAACTGAGGGCTTCTCCACAACATCTGCTCCCATTAATCTCGGGTCCGCCTCAATGCCATGTGTGAGTGACGACAAAAAGAAAGGCAGGCCTGGGGCTGGAAGGGGAGTACAGCTGAAAAGTTGGGTTACTTGTCTTTCTTTTATGTCCGTGGTTAACAGAAAATGTAACTGTCCTACCTTTAGGATTTGCCTCTTTTCACAACTGAAGGTTCCTTCACTCCATAATCCACTTTCTTCTACTGCCTGGTTCTTTCCCCTTCTGTCACCTTTGACGACAACACATCCCAGAGGAGAATGGCCAAGACCTCCCCCGAATTGAAGTGGGATCAGCTCCTCCACAACAGGATGGAAGGAGGGGGAGTTTAAGAAGCTCTCGTGTACACTGGGTGTGGTGGGCTGAACGGGTGGCACATTCTGATTTTTCTAGGCAGACGACAGAGTCCAAGGGGAGTCCATCTAGTGAGTTGAGCAAAGTTACAAGGCAGCAGCTGTACTTAGATTCCCCAAGGCAGGAGCTGTGCTCAGGACAAGCTGGAAGCAGCCTCATGGCTCGTGATGGTCCAGCGATTTGGCACCTTGGGTCCATATTCCAGCCAGTGGCTGGACTAAAGAGGACATTTCCAGCCAAGGGGTGAGAACCAACCGAGGAGGAAGCAGGATCAGACCTGGGCCTGGGCCTTGAAAACCTCCAGGGGCGCCATTCAAATTCCACTCTGTGCAACCAGCCAAACCGAGGTAGAACCTAATGAAAAACAAAAGACCAAGGAACTGGACAAGCATAGTAGGGCATGACATAGTCTGATTTACATTTGAAGAGATCCCTCTGTCTATATGGAATGTAGCCAGTAGGGATCTTTGTAAGAGACCCAAAAATGGCTTGGAGGGAATTGATTAGTTCATGTTACTGAAAAGTTCAGTGGGCTTCAGGCAGGGTTTGATAGGGGATGTTACTCCATATCTCCGAGATTCCGACAGTTCTGCCTTCTAGTGTGGTGGCTTCATCCTAGGCTGGCTGTGCAATACGACCACCAATCCACATACCCCCTCACGTTACCTCCTTCATGTGCAGAAGGAGAGAACAGAATGGCTTCCACCAACCATAGGACAAATGCCCTAAGCTTTGCGTTTATTGGACCATCTTGAACAAGTCCCTTGGCCAGATAGATGTGGCGGCTGATTGGTTTAGTCCTGGGTTGGCCAAACCAAGTACTGTTATAATAGGTCTTAGATTTTTCTGATAGGCTTTGAATCATCAGGGCTTGCCCTGGAGATTGGGGTAGGGCCAGCTGCACACAAACCACACGGCTGTCACAGTAGAGAGAGGTGACTAGAATTTGTCAAGACAATCAACTTATCCACTACAAGGAAGAAAAGAGAAAAGAGCAGAACCAGATAAAATACTTCTGACACCATTGTCCAATTAGGAGAGTGGGTTGGCCTGGGATGGTGGCAGTGGAAGTGGAAATAGGTGGATACAAGCAATATATTTTGAAGGTAGAGTCAAGAGGACTTATGCTATATTGGGATAGGAATAGGGGGTTATGTGTTAAATTTTTAAGTATGAAAAACAGATTAGAACACACTGAGTCTCTCCCGCTTCCAGTTCTTCTCCAGACAAAGTAAACAGGAGAACACTGGGAGTGGCACGCTCACCTCCCACTCAACTTCCACCAGAAAACAGGCCTCTCTGCTTTTCAGTACAAATCCCTTCTAGGCAGCAATATCAGCAGACAAGTCATATGTCAAAATATTTAATGACTGGCATTTGTTGGCATTTTTAAAAGAAGTGAGAAACCAAATGTATGTGTCACACCCAGAAGTTGTTGATCATGCAGACTCTTACACATAACTCAGATAATTTCCCTCGTGATCTGGGCCTCTATTTAAGGTACAAGTCCCTCCAGTTTTCCTCCCCAGACCCTTCTCACTATATTACCGTCACAGGTTGGAGCCTGAATAAATTCATTACAGTCCATGTGCCAGACTCTGTGCTGGGTCTTACAAATACTGCCTCTTGAATTTGAAAGCACCTCCATAAGATAAGTATTATCCCCATTCTGAAAATGGAGACATTCAGGTTGGGTGGGTTGAAGATTTGAAGTGAAGGAAACTATACAATTTCTGAAAGCCCACTATGTGCTGCTTCACACCTTCTATGTTACACAACTGTCATGACAATACTAAGACTGCCACACAAACGAGGAAAACAAGACTCTGAGAGATTCAGTATCGTGTACGAGGTCACACACCAAATTAGGGGGAGGGTTGGGATTCCAGCCCTGTTTTTCATTTTCTGGGTTCACAGTCTTTCCACCACACCATAATGTCTTTATGGCAGGGATGCTTACCGCAGACTCTGATGCAGAAATGCTGAGCTGGGTTTTCATGGATGGAGAGAGTAAGAAAGCTCCTCTAAGGAAGCCATCAGCAGAGTCTTCTTCCCTGGCTTTAAGGAATCCCAGACCTTTCTTGGGAAACTTTCTGAGCCCAAGAAATAAACGTCCATCCTTCAGCACCCCCAGCATTCTGTTCTGCTCACCCCGACTCTCTACCGCAGTTTCTGCTTGAATGTGGACACCCTTGATGGCCACACTCCATACATTTATGTGGGTCAAATACACATGGCGTGGGGCAGTAAGAGGGGTCATAATAGATATTGTAGCACTTTCATACACATTCATTCTGCAACTCTGAGAGATGAACAGAGTGGATATTTTTATTCCCCCTCTGCTTATAAAGAAACTAAATCTCAGAGGGGTGAGGGGGCTGATCCAATACCATTCAGTGCCAGAGGGATACATTTTATCTAAACGAATGTAAACGTATGCTACTGGGTGAAACTTCCATGTAAATAAAGAAATTGGGTAATTTTAATTTTTCTGTCACCCTCTAAGCACAGCATAATGGGTTAGGTGGTTACTTCATCGGCAATGTTGTAGGGAAGGATGAGCATCTAACTGGCATCGTAATTATCATAAAATCTCTCCAAAGATCCCCAGGCTTCCTGTCTGCAGACAACACTGGAGTAGGCAGCACTTGGCTGTGGACGGCTCTGGGTGCTAATGGAGTTGTTGTTTTCTCCCATGTACATCCAGGGACACACTGCCCTGTGCCAAGGTGCCGGGGAGGCTGCGCGAGTCACACACTCCCCTGTTTTTCAAGATCAGCTCTAAGGTCACGTTATTCTCCTCCAGGCTGGCAAGGCTTCTCTTCTCACCCTGCAGGGACCCACCCTGTCATCTGTCAAGAGCTTCCTCCAAATTTCAATGCAGTTGAAATTCACCCAGACCACGTGTGACGGCAATTTGAAAATAGCAATATGCGTGGAAGAAATTTGAGTTCATTTGTGCAAAAGGCACTAATTCAGCACCTACCATCTTCTGCACAAGATGCTGAAAGATGGTTGATTTAAGGCAATGGAAATGAAGCATTTAAAATAAAATTTAATATTCCCGAAAGTTAATGTTTATGTGTATATATACACACACATATATACATACACCACATATATAATACATATATAGCAAAAAATGGAAAGTGGAAAAACATTTATCAGTGTGTTTCTCTTATTTATACCATTAGAAAATATCTTCCAAAGCAAGAACCATGCCTGCTATGTTCTCCTTATCTTTTCTCAGCACCTAGTGCAAGTAAAAGCAGACAAATGCTATTCACCGACTCAATACAAGTCAGTTTAAATGAAAGGAGAATTAATTGGGATTGATGCCTATGCCTGCTTTATTCTCTGCCAAAAAAAAACAATGCAGTTAATTATCTACCAAGAGTGACCCCCCAAAAATTATATTGTGTAGGAATATTGACTAAAATTAAAAATACCTCTTCATCACCCTATTTGGCTATTTATTAGCATAAACCATAACTAGCATGTGGCAACAGGTCGTTTTATTCCAAATGTGCACAGGTATAATGTTTGCTGAAAACGTTAACTAAAAGCAACGTGCTTTAAATGTATAAAATGTTTCTTTTCAAATCTACTTCTTGTGCTTCAGAAATTAATGGGAATTTTACCTAATATTTTTTGAAAAGAAGAAATTATCAACAAATTCTAAATGATTACTTCTTCATGAAAATAACTGGGTTTTTCCTTGACTCTATGGAAAGGAGATGCTCTGTCCTCATGTTGGATGAAATCTCTCCACATTGTGACTGGCATTTATGCTTAAAAGCCCAGTTCTCTAAAACATCCTGGTCAAATAAAAGGGACCTTGGCCACATGTTCTTAATTCACTTCATAACATTTTAAAAATTTGAAGAGTAGACAATTCCAGAATGTAGAACATTCTGGAAGATTCTTCAAAAAAGTCAATAATGTAAAAAATGAACAAAAGAAGGCAGTGGACTGTTCTAGATTAAAAGACCTAAAAGCAACACAGACAAATGCAGTGCATGAAGCTTCATTAGATACAGGACTTTTTAAAAGGCTATACAATAAAGCATTTGGGAGACAATTGGGAAACTGTGAGTACATTTTCCAAAATAAGGAATTATTATTCATTTTCTTTAGTGAAAGAAACATGAGTATTTATGATATCATTCTTTCAACTTTTTTGTAGGTTTAAATACTTCAAAATAAAAATTTGAGGAGATAGGAACCCAAGAAGGTCAAAGCGTGAGAGAGGAGGGGCTCCACCCTGTGCCTGCAACTCCTCCAGAAGCACTTGGACAGGGCTTACCCAGGTGTTACATTCCATATACTGCAAACAGGAAAAGCTTTAATGTCAAGCTTTACTACGGCTTACCTTTCGTTAGTGGCAGCACCATTGAATATTCCACAGGCCAAACGTGTACCTTCATTCATTTATCCTTCTAGAAAGCATGTACTAAATATCCCCAGGCTGGATGCTTGAGACACAACATTGAGTAAGGAACTGATGCCTTCCTGCAGGCTGCTCAGGGAGATCTGTATGTTGAGGGAGAATTTATCCACACAAGCATGTTCTGAGAGCAAAAGGGAGTATGCTAACAACAACTAAAATGTTACCGTTTTGAAAATATTTATTGAGCAAAGCAAACTGTTTTTGCTACATTAGTGGTTCTATTTTATTACATTATTACTTCTATTCAAAACTGTTTTAAGGGCTTCCCTGGTGGCACAGTGCTTGAGAATCCACCTGCCAATGCAGGGGACACGGGTTCAATCCCTGGTCCAGGAAGATCCCACATGCCACAGAGTGACTAAGGCTGTGCGCCACAACTACTGAGCCTGCACTCTAGAGCCCACAAGCCACAACTACTGAGCCTGCGTGCTACAACTACTGAAGGCTGCGTGCCTAGGGCCCATGCTCTGCAACAAGAGAATCCACTGCAATGAGAGGCCTGCGCACTGCAGCGAGGAGTGGCCCCCACTCACCGCAGCTAGAGAGGGCCTGCGTGCAGCAGCGAAGACCCAACGCAGCCAAAAATTTAAAAAAATTTTTTTTTTTTTTAAAGAAGATGTTGTGGGTAGGAGTTTATTAATTAATTTATTTATTTTTGCTGTGTTGGGCCTTCGTTTCTGTGCGAGGGCTTTCTCTAGTTGTGGCAAACGGGGGCCACTCGTCATCGTGGTGCGCAGGCCTCTCACTATGGCGGCCTCTCTTGTTGCGGAGCACAGGCTCCAGATGCGCAGGCTCAGTAGTTGTGGCTCACGGGCCTAGTTGCTCCGCGGCATGTGGGATCCTCCCAGACCAGGGCTCGAACCCGTGTCCCCTGCATTAGCAGGCAGATTCTCAACCACTACGCCACCAGGGAAGCCTCCCCTAAAATTTTTTAATTAAAAAAAATTGTTTTAAAATAAAATCATTTCTAAAAATTAAAAATGACATTACATCTATGCACTTGAAAGAATTTTCTAAAAAGACTGTCATATTGACTATCTGAATGCTCTAAAAATGAAATAAACACAGCAGTTATTTGGAGTACATAGTCATGAGTTTCTATCAGTTGCTTAGTTACATCTGTCTTAATATATTATTGTACTAGTATTTTCTTGAAGAATGTGTTTATGATTTTATTATTTTTAGTTTTTCTATCAGTTGTAATCTTCAAAATTTTCCTTTGTCATTAATACATTTGAAATTGCTGACACTTGAAATTGACAGTTCTCTGTACTTCCATCTGATAAAATGTTCTCTCCACAAATGCTGAGGTACCTGGTAAACTCAGAGCCAACTATAGAGAATATTCTCAATTCCATTGTTTTCTACTGGAAGAGTGTAAATATTTCACCACAAATATTGTCACAGGCACTGCTTTTGGCCCCCATTCAGAGTGCAGCTCTTTGACAAATGATTTTTGCAAGAGAAAAACAACTTGTGAAAAATGTGGTCTCTATTTATTATTCTTTTGAATATTTTGCCAAATATATAAATACTGTGAAACCTAAGCTTTCTCAATATCTTTGCTTCCAGCTGACAAACAAATTTATCCAATATATCTAAAATTTATCCAAAAAATAGGAGCTCCATCAAAATATTCTTTCCACAAGTCAAGATATTCAAAAGCTCAACTATGAATTTCAAAATGTATACCTGTACACACTATTTGTGTTCTCCATAGAGAACACAAATTCCTCTTTGGTTTTGTAGGAATGAATTTCAATGTCTTTCATGTTACAGGATTTTTAAAATAAACTTTCTCTTTTAGAATAATTTTAGATTTACAGGAAATTGCAAAGGTAGTCCAGAGAGTTCCTATATACTCTTCACCCTGTTTCCCCTACTATTAACATCTTGCATAACTGTGGTATATTAGTTACAACTATGAAATCGACATTGGTGCATCATTACTGTCTTAGTTCAGGCTGCTATAACAAATGACCATAGATGGGGAACTTAAATATCGAACATTTATGTCTCATAGTTCTGAAAGCTGAAATCTGAGATCAGTGTGCCAGCGTGGTTGGGTTCTGGTGAGAACTCTCTTCTGGGCTGCAGAGGGCTGACTTCTTATATCCTCATGTGGTGGAAAGAGAGCTTACTAGCTCTCTGGCCTCTTCTAATAAGGGCACTAATCCCATTCATGTGGGCTCCACCCTCCTGAACTAATCACCTCCCAAAGCCCCCACCTCCAAATACCATCACATTGGGATTAGGGTTTCAACATATGAATTGTGGGGGAGACATGAGCATTTAATCATAACAATTACTATAAACTAAACTCCACCCTTTATTCAGATTTCCTCCATTTTCCCCTAATGTCCTTTTCTTGCTCCAGGATATCAGCTGGATTACCACATTACATTTAGTCCTCATGTTTCCTTGCTGCCTCTGGTCTATGAGTTTCTCAGTCTATCTTTGTTTTTGATGGACCTTGACAAACTTGAGGAGTTCTGGTAAGATATTTTATAAAATACCCCTCAATTTACACTTGCCTGATGTTGTCCTTATGATTACTCTGGGGTTATGGGTTGTAGGGAAGAATGTCACAGACGTGAAGCGCTTTTGCATCACATATTGTAGTATCAGAGGGCACGTGACATCAACATGCTTTATCACTAGTAATATTAATGCTGATCACTTGCTTAAGGTAGTGTTTGCCAGATTTCTCGCCTAAAAAGTTACTTTCTTTTTCTTTTCATACTTTATTCTTTGGAAGCGAGTCACTAAGTCTATACTCGAGGAGAAGGGAACTAAGCTCCAATTCCTAGGGAAGGGAGCTGGTGTTTACATACATACATTATTTGGTCCTCTGTAAAGAAGATTTTTGTCCACTTTTCCGCATTTGTTCATTCTTATAAAAATATGTGTGTGTGTATAAAATCAGCTGTAAATCTATCATCAAACTATTCAATATTTGTGAATGTAGTACCAAAAAAGTCATCTTTGGAAGCATTTATTTTCAATTATTCGAAAGAAAGCCTGCACCCAGCTCCCAGATTTTGGTTTCTAAATAACATTCTTCAAAATATCAGTATATTTTTAAAAATATAGATATTCAGTGTAGACAAGACTTTTAAGGAGCATGACTATGAAAGGAAGAAGATAGGCATTAGCTTGATATGATCAAAGCAAAGTCTTGAATTGCTGTTTTAAAATAGGAATTGGGAAATAAGCATATTTAAATTTCAGTTAGAAAGAGTAAATAGGGAGTATTTGATGGTGCAGGGAAGCCAAAGGAAAACTGATGGATTCAAGTCCCCATCGAGGTAGAAGGGCATGAGGCCCAGGGTATGTGGAAGGATGAGGTTTGGGGAAGGGAAAGGAAGCAATGCCATTATGACAGGAGGTTAAAGTGTTAGGACAGCTGCAAGTAATTATATTGATTGGGGCAAGAAGTTGAAGGACTTCCTGATCTTTTCTATTTTCTCTGTGAAGTAGGAGATGGTTTCAGGAAAGAGTTGAAAAAGCTACCAGGGAGAATATGATTCAACTAAGAACTGAAAAATAGACCATTGGGCAGTGTGAAGGCCCACCTGGAGAGGAAAGTCCATGTTCATATGTAGTGGAGACAGTCAGGGTAGGCTGCTCATCCCAGGAAGCGCTCAGCCTGTAAACATGGAGGAGTTGGAGAGTTGGGTTGATCTAGGCATGGGGTTCCTCCAAGTGAATCCTGTATTAGTTAAGGTAAAGGTTAAGCAGCTATGACAAAAAGACCCCAAAGCACAGTGGCTTACATAAAATAGAAGTGTATTTCTCTCTCACCTGTTGACTGAAAAAAAATGCACAACCTGAGAGCTGTGAGTTAAGTTTTATTTGGGGCAAAATGAGGACTATAGCCCAGGAGGCAGCATTTCAGATAGCTCTGAGAAACTGCTCCGAAGAGAGGGGGAAAGGTCAGAGCAGTCTATATGTGATTTTGGTGAAGGTGGAGTACATGCAATCAAGCACACATTTTTGCAGAAGCTTTCTGCTAGTCATGAGGAGCAGATGTCACCGTGAAAGACTTTAGTGCTTTTCTAGATAGAGAAGATGCAAGAATTGAGCTCATAAAATCTTCTCCTGAAACCATCTAACTATCTGAAGCTCTTTCTGCCAGTTTTTCCCAGAGCATAGAGTGCCTCACCCCTGATCTCCACCCTGAACTCCTTTCAGGGTATGTTGAAGGTCAGTGGTCGCAGCAGCTTGTGATTTAATCCTTGTTGAGGTAGATGGCAAGTGCCAATCTTTAGTCTGACACACCTAATAGTCACAAGATAAAAAGTCCAGGAGGCTCAGGCCCACGGGTTTCTTAGGGACCTACGTTTGCCCCATCCTATCCTCATCTGTGCAGTCTTAAGTCAGTTACCTGGCTCACCAGGTAACTGTGTTCTAGCTCACCAGGTAATTGTGTTCTAGCTCACCAGGAAGAGAGGAGAAGTCTAGAGCAAGAAATACTCTTTTTAAAAATAAAGGTGGGATCTGCAGACATCCCTTTCACTCACAGTCATTGGTGAGAACTTAGTCCTATGGCCACCCCTTGCTAAGGGACACTAGAAAATATAGAAGGGAGAGGGGTTGGAGCGGGGTCTACAATGTTACAAGGGGATCAAAGAAGGACAAAGAGGTTAATGTAGGAAGGGGTTGCAGGATGGACCCTGGAGCCTGGACTGAATCAAGGAGTAAAGAGAAGGACTTGAGAGACTGTGGTCTTGGAGAGAATATACAGCCTTTGCTGTAACAGCGAAAAACAGAAAATAGGCGTGTGTGATCAGAAAGCAGAGTTTCAGATTTCAGAAGTGGAGAAGTTCAGGGTGATGACTAGTTCTGGGATATGGCCCAAGCGTGTGACCGATGTGGAGTGAAGGGAACGCTTATTAAAGGACACTGTGGAAATTTTCATTATTCGCCTTTCCGGGTGTCATCTAACTATGGGCCTGTCTTATTGTCATAAACTAGAGTAAGAAATTTAGTAAAAATTTTACTATAGTCTCTTTTCCAATTAGCAAAGTTTATTCTAACCCATGGGACCGACCGAACGCCTCTTGTAGGTCCTAAAATTTGAATGGATAAAGAGAAGTTAGGGATAACACGTTTGGGTGTACCCTGACCTCTTTCAGTTGGTGCTTAGTTGCCACTGCCACCAAGTGGCCAGTAGGGAGAACTGCATTTGGTGCTAGGTCCTCTCCAACCTCTCTTTGACTTTATTGTGGCTTTTCAATAAAACTAGCTGAAAAGTAAAAACTGGAAGCTGAATAGCTTCCTTCATTTATTCAACAACTTCAGCAATTATTTATTGAGCATTTACTATGGGCCAGGTAAGTGCTTACCATTTTCTGAGTGATGAAGATACAGTAATGAACAAAAGAACCCCAAATCCCTGCCTTCATAGAGCTTACATTCCAGTGGACTGAGGTAGATATTATTACCCCGGGGTCACAGATAAAGAAGCTGAAGCTCAGAAATACAACAAGCAATTGACAAATACAGTTTTAGGCACAGGTCTGTCCTACCACAAAACCCATGCTTGTTATTTTTACACTACAAGCAAGGAGTTGTAAACTCTGTCCCAACTGTAAGTCCTGCAAAGTCTGCCATAATAATTTTTACAGAGGCTTTCTGACACACACGATATCCTTCGCACCTAAAATACGTCTTTCAACTTACCTGATGAAAGTCAGACTTAGCTAAGTGCCTCCATATTCCTCTGTGGCTGTCTCTTTATTATACTGTTCACTGCATTATATTCTAACTAGTCTAGCTGTGTGTCTGTCCCCCTCACTGGATTGTGAGCTCCTTAGGGCAGGAACTATGTCTTACTTAACTCTGTGCCCAACAAAAAACCAGACACTGGCAAGAGGAGGGACCAGTGGTGTAGAATTGACAAAGACTAGCATCTCTGAAGTGTCCATTGACTAGCACCCCTGGCCACCTCACCTTCATTGCTATATCCTGACAGAGTCTTAAGAAATTCTGGTTGACCTGAACTTATTTGACTTTGGTCTGCAAAGAGGGAGTGAAGTTGTCAAAGGAAAGAGAGACAGACTAAGAAGCTCAGCCTTGCAGGTGGGTATATTTTATTTCTCCCAGGAGTATAATACCTCCAAATAGACTGAAGGAAGTGAAGTATTTCCAGTTGATAAAGTACTTTCCTATATTTAATCAGATTTGTTTACCTTGTAAAGCGGCTAGGGCAAGTTTTATTGTTCCCATTTTATCCACGATGAAGTTGAGACTCAGAAACATTAAATGACTTTTCACAAAGCACACAACTTGTAAAAGGGGTCCTTAGACTTGATTCCAGTTCACACCTAGACTCATACTTAGATCTGCCTTCCTTATTGTGCAGCTCCTATAAATTTTTATTTTATTTTAACATCTTTATTGGAGTATAATTGCTTTACAATGGTATGTTAGTTTCAGCTTTACAACAAAATGAATCAGTCATATATATACATATGTTCCCATATCTCTTCCCTCTTGCATCTCCCTCCCTCCCACCCTCCCTACCCCACCCCTCCAGGTGGTCACAAAGCGCACCGAGCTGATCTCCCTGTGCTATGTGGCTGCTTCCCACTAGCTATCTACCTTACATTTGGTCAAAGCCACAATGAGATATCATCTCACACCGGTCAGAATGGCCATCATCAAAAAATCTAGAAACAATAAATGCTGGAGAGGTGTGGAGAAAAGGGAACCCTCTTACACTGTTGGTGGGAATGTAAATTGATACAGCCACTGTGGAGAACAGTATGGAGGTTCCTTAAAAAACTACAAATAGAACTACCATATGACCCAGCAATCCCACTACTAGGCATATACCCTGAGAAAACCATAATTCAAAAAGAATCATGTACCAAAATGTTCATTGCAGCTCTATTTACA
>NW_006791304.1:1570653-1582368 GCF_000442215.2 Lipotes vexillifer | reverse complement strand
TTTTTTTTTTTTTTTTTTTTTTTTTGCGATATGTGGGCCTCTCACTGTCGTGGCCTCTCCCGTTGCCGGACGCGCAAGCTCAGCGGCCACGGCCCACAGGCCCAGCCGCTACGCGGCTCACGGGCCCAGCCGCTACGCGGCATGCGGGATCCTCCCAGACCGGGGCACGAACCCGTATCCCCTGCATCGGCAGGCGGACTCTCAACCACTGCGCCACCAGGGAGGCCCAAAAGATTATATTTATTAAGACTGGTTTTAGATGCTCCTCTAATTTTTAATATCAATTCTGCTATAAACATGTTTTGTAATCTGGAACTTGTCAAGTGTCTTATGACATTTTTACTGTACCGTGAAGTTATTTTTGCTCAGTACACAAGGACACAGTGTACCTTTGAAATAAGAAGAGATGAAATTTGCCAGGATTGAGAAACAAATTGTAAACCAGTGAGTCAGTCTCCCCCTTGGCTTTAGAGTGACTCTTTACTAAAACTGGAATAAATTAAATCACTTTCTGAGTATCTGTATCAAAAATGAAGGGTGTTTATAAACTGCTAAAATAATAATTTAAAAACATAAATGCTGGAAATATAAAAATGTGATCCTTAAACATTTTATAATTTCTCTTAAAAATGAACTCAGTATAGCTTACTGCAACAAAATTCAGAATTATGTTCTTTCTAAAAATAGAATCATGAAAAAACCCAAGATTGGAGAGGTATTACTCAATGGAGCACATGCAAAATGACTGCTCCAATTGTCTGCCCAAAGCCTGGAGGAGTGAGGTTGTTCTCACTGATGATGGACTTACTGGGCTGGACCTGCAGAGAACACTTTTGGGTATCCAGACTGCTAACTTTACCAATGAGTGCATGTCTGCTAGTATATTTTTATTTGACCAGTTGTAAGTTTGCACATTTATGATTTATAAGCAGTGACATACATGTTCCAACTTGTGTTAAGGAAACACAACCAAATGGTTGTCTTGCATACATTTGTTCCATGAGATAAAATGGGTTTTTTTCTACCCTCTTCTCTGCTCACCTTCCAAAACCCAGCTCTAACCACCACGGCCAAGTCTTATCAGAGCCCTCCCACATGGTTAGTCATGCTTTTTTCTATGCTCTCAAAGAATGTGTGTGTGTGTGTGTGTTCATGAATCTCATCTGATGGGGAAATGAAATGATAAATGGTAAAACCTTAGAATTCTGAGCTACTGCCCCCAAGGGAGATAGTAATCATGTCCCACAGGAAGTATAATGGTACCCACATGTCTGCTTTGTTTCTAGTTTATACCTAATTTTGAAGGCAAAGGGAGTAGACCAAAGCACTCCCATTCCTTCCCCATAGGATAAGTAGGGCACATAGGTGGATGCCCCAGGGGCTAACAATAGTGGCATTAGACACTATTGATAATCACACTGGGACAAAGGCATTAATGAAATTGTCCCAAGCAAACTAAGATATATGTTAACCTGAGTAGTAAGCATCATGCACTTCTCAGATCGTTTTAGAAGGTTATTATCCCTACAAACACTGAAATCAAAGTAAAACTTGTGCAAGTGAATTAGCTGAAACTGAAAACAAGGTTCCGGCATTTCTACCTCAGCCCAAGAAGCACTGGAAACATAGCAGAGGGTTATTGAACCTGATGCAACAGGAGAACTATCAACTGGATTAAACCAGTCAATTCACTTAAATTTGCTTTGTCAGTTTTTCACAAGTTCTTGAGGATGGAGTTGGATATTAACATCCACCTTCTCTTTCTATATTATATGATTTATTATGTAAAATTATGCTTAGGGTAACTGGTTAGTACACAGTATGTAGTTCTCATTCCAAAGATTAAAGGCAATGGTCCACAGTGAGTCTTTGTGGTTGTCTTTTCTAAAACTGAAATTAGAGCAAAGAATGAAAGCTAGGCTGAGTGTTCTCTAACTCACTGATCATTCAAAATCCTGGTCCCCCAAATAAGCAAACTCATTAAAGTAGATCTCCTTCAAAAATACTGAAGTAACATGTTTTACTTCTATCTGGAAATGCATATCATACATCCATTTCACACTGTACTATATTTGTTCATTTTCCCCACAATATTGCAAACATCTCTCCTCATTGGCAAGGATGACATCTTGTCCATCTTTGTACCCCCAATGCCTGGAATAATTATTGCTGTGTAGCAGACGTTTTGGTTTGTCAGTTGGCTGGTTGATTAGCTGCTTGGTTGGTTTTCTAGTTAGTTGGTTAGCTTGTTGGTTGGTTTGTTTCCAATTTATTGCTTGACTGGTTGGCTGACTGGCTAATTAGTTGATTGGTTGATTGGTTAATTATCTGGCTGATCTGTGGATGGGTTGGTTGGCTAAGTGGTTAAATGGGAGGTTGGTTGATATCTAGGAGGCTGACTGGTTGTTGAATCAAATAAATGAAGTGAATTAGTTTGGACGGTAAAACAGTCTTCAAGGTAAATTGAAAATACTCAACCCATTAGCTTCTGAATTATTCTAGGGAATGATTTTTATGTTACAGATAGAATTTCATGTTAAAACGAACATCTCCTTTAATAAAATATGAAATTCCTAAATAGTTAAAACTAACTTCTGCAACTGTCCATTCTAAAAATTTCCAAAACTTTATATTAGTACAACTTCATTATACCACAAAATCCCAAGAAAAGGAAATAAAGTAGTTCATTATAACCCCCTTAAGCAGAAAATTATAACTCCTGTAAGGTATAAAATCCCAATTTGGGCATAGATTATCCCCATGAGTATTTGCCAAGGCTTGCCAACTGCACACAAAAATATGATTGAGGGTTTCCCTAGTGGCGCAGTGGTTGGGAGTCCGCCTGCCGATGCAGGGGACGGGTTCGTGCCCCGGTCCGGGAAGATCCCACATGCCGCGGAGCGGCTGGGCCCGTAAGCCAAGGCCGCTGAGCCTGCGCGTCGAGAGCCTGTGCTCCATAGCGGGAGAGGCCACAACAGTGAGAGGCCTGCGTACTAAAAAAATTATACATATATATAATTATATATATATATATATATAATTTTATATATATAAATATATAATATATATATGATTGAGAGATTTTATTTTATACATATATATGATTATATATATATGATTGAGAGATTATTGAGCAGAATATTGTCAATACTGTCAAGTTCATCACTTGTCTTTCTACCCTTATAGACTACTTTCTTCAAGTCTCTGACCACTTTGTCATTGGAAATGGATGTCTTTAAGCATGCTCTTAAAAATACCACTTAAATGCCACTTAAAAAGGATAATGAAGCTTTATTAACAGTCTAACAGATAACACCTTACCATAGACCAACAAGTTATGAGCAAATATAGTGTAAAGAAAGAACTTCACCTAAGAAAAGGAAAAGCCAGAATAGGTCAACTGATTTTTCACTTTGTTTTAAGACATTCTTGATCATAATGATTTATAGTTGCTAAGACACCATACATGATAATCTATGTTTATTCTTCAAAAAGTTGGAAAAAAGTAAAGTGTAAACTGTTCCATGGATCTCATTGCCAATCGTGAGTTTTAAACATAAGCACCTGTGAGTGTTTGAAATGAATGAACATGCCAAGGTCACTTAAAGAATATAAACAAATGTCAACAGTGACTCAGAGTACCCAAAATAAATTAAAAGGGAGTCATTTCCTACATATTTCCCGAAACCCCTGTGTTTTCTTCGGTGCTTGGCATTGTGACTAAGCTTGAAAAAGAGCTCTACTGTATGTGCTCCACATTTCTCAAAACTGAGGAGAAAATGAGGAGTATTTCAGGTTATTCATTCTTGGTTTGGGCACCAACATGGCTTCTGAGTAACTTTAATAGTAACTTTAATGGTAAATATTAGATATGTGATGTTTGAAAAAAAAACCATTGAAAGTAATTTAAATTGATCAGTTTAATTCATTGGTCATTTATTTAAAAAATAAATGTTCTTATACTGATTATAAAATCATTCTAAAATAGGGCTGGAATCAGCAGTGGAAAATAACTTTTAATCATTTAGAAATTTGGAGCCATACGATACAAGTCATTGATGTGAAATTCAGCAGCCATGAGAAGGTAAATGGGGACTTACTAATAAGCAAAGTTTGAGAGAGTTTAATTGATTGGTAAGGCCTGAAAATCACTGTCAATTGTTCTAAGAGTTCATCTCAGGTTTCTTAATAACAAGTCTAGGATTTACACAAATTGCCCTTAATAAATTTTTTAAATTCCAAGGTATATGTTCTATAGGATATTATTATGATATAAAGGTACCAAAATGAAATGAGTTTGGAAAGACATGAGTTAATGCAGTCCTTCTCAGAGCCTTTAATGTATCACAGTGGATTATGACTCTCAAAGAAGGAGTGAGGGAGTTATATAGTATACAGTGTGTCCCAAACTCTTTTGACCATTATACCAGTTATCTATTTCCACAATAATTCTGGACGATAAGCCATTCCAAACTCAGTGGCTTAAAATAACCATCACTTGTTCTCACAGAGCAGCAGTTTGACTGAAACAGCTCTGCTTCAAGCTGCAGGTCTGTGGATCACGGTCTTCCACACTCCTCTTGCTCTCCTCAGCCTGGCAGGCTAGCCAAAAACATGTTCTTCTCAGACAATGGCAGAAGTACAAAAGGGGCAGTGAAAATGCATGCTATCTCTTAAATCCAAGTCTTAGAATTGTCACACTGTCTCTCTAACCCACATTCAACTGGACAAAGCAAGTCACATGACCAAAGTAGAGGAGTGATAAAATATGCTCTGTCCATAATGATGTCATTTCAAGGAAGTAGATCCAAGGAGGAGTAAAAGAACTGAAACCAATGATCCAACCTCTCATAACCATAGAACCCTTTGTTTATAGATCATCTCATGGCACTAGGGTTCTATGGAACACACTTTCAGAAACATTGCTATACCTCACTGGTGTTTGTGCAATGTTCATATTAGTGGGAACAAAATAACATTAAACAGCAACATCCTGAGATGCAGCAGTCTGAGAGAAGTTTTTAAAACTCACAATCTAAATGGGCATCCGCTAGATTCCTAACAGAAAAAATTCTTCCACCTAACAATCCCTCCTATTGTCACAGCTCACTAGGAACTCAACCCCTAGAGTGAATATGAACACAATGCACTACCAAACGTAAAATAGATAGCTAGTGGGAAGCAGCTGCATAGCACAGGGATAGGGAGGGTGGGAGGGAGGGAGACGCAAGAGGGAAGAGATATGGGAACATATGTATATGTATAACTGATTCATTTTGTTATAAAGCAGAAACTAACACACCATTGTAAAGCAATTATACTCCAATAAAGATGTAAAAAAAAAAAAAAATGCATTCAGTTTGGAGAGAGAGCACTTCTCGACAGCCCCAGCCAGAACATTATAAAGCCTTTCGGAGGGAGGCAGATCCTTCTATAGGAGTGGGTGATTACGACTCAGTTCTCAGAAGCTGTGCTTGAGCAAGTGTAGAGCCAAAGACCAAGTTGACAGCAGGTGGATCTGGGAGAGAAGTGACATCCCAGCCCAGGCTAGGGTCCTGAGGAGAAAGCCACACAAGGTCAGCATGGAATAGTCCTTTAATGTAGAGGGATAGACACCAGGACCCCTTGTGTGCCCTTGCAATCCATGTATGCACACGTGTAGAAAAAATTGAACCTCATTCGAATCAGCATGTGTGGTCCATCATCTCATTCATTCTTTTTGTTATTTTTATAAGACCAGAATCAATGAATCCCTTCAAAAATTCTTGAACCAGATGAAAGTTTATCTGATAAGCATAGTCAGAAGTCTGTGTCCAGAGTGGGATAAACCAGGTCAGCAGCAGCTCCCACAGACACCACCAGCCCAGTTTCCAGCTTAGAAAAAAAGGCACTAATGTTTCGGGGCTAGGTTTTAACTCTGAATTCCAGCTCCCCTGGTGCTCTCTAAAGCAAAAAAAAAAAAAAAAAAAAAAAAAAAATGAGATAACACCCATTCTGTGTACCTTCCAGAGTTGTTACAAAAATAAATATGTAATGACACTTCAAAAAATATATATATATATATAAATGCTACCATAATGTAAGATGAGGCCACATATCCATCATCAACATCTATGGAAACTGTCAAACATAAGCAAGGGTGCAATTAAGCGGTCTCACGTACAAGCGTTTTAGCTACCAACACCTAGTAAAACACAATGCAACATATTGAGCTATTAAAAGAAAATGGTTTCTTCGCTTTTACAATATGGCAACAACAAAAAGGATTTCTTCCTCCCTCATTTAGAGTATGCAATTAGAATTTGATTGTCATCATCATTATCAATCACTGGAAAAAAGAATTGGAGCGGCAAATATTATTATTGCAGAGACCTCTTCTTTTTTAAGATAGATGCCTCCACGTGAGAACTACAAGACAAGCTACCCTTGAGTTTACGTGGGAAAGACTCAAAATCTTGTCAGGGATAGAAAACTTGAACAGAGAAATAAACTTCAAGAATTTAACTTGGAGAAAAGGTAAGGTTTATGAACTCATAGCGGACTACATTTTTATATTATCAGAGAAACAGAAAATGCTTTTCAACAAGGGTTTGTGGCAGAAGTTTCGATAACAGATGAGAATCAATCTAAGGCATGAATCAGCTGGTTGGTTTCTTTTCTCTTTCCTCAAAGGTGTCGCGATGAAATCTCACTTGTCACACTTACTAACAATCCTCACACGCTTCTAGGATCTTGGCCACTAAGTCTCCCACTTTACACTCTCTTTAAGTTCTTTTTCCCGTATTCATTCCCTTGGTTTTTCTGTGAGAGATTTTAGAGCACATACTCATTTAAAGGCAATATCTTTTTGCATACATCGATAACTCTATGGCAACTTCAGTTCTAAATGTATAATCAATGATAGTACACTTGTTTTTAAAAAGGCTGACCTGCTGAATTTCTGAGCCCATTTCTCCAATCTTTCAAGTTTTTCTGATTTTTCTAATTTAAGGTATAAACACATGACATTTCACCACGCCACTCTGGCCACCCAGATTATAGAAGGAGGAAAGATTCCAAAAGGTGCTGTAATTGCCATTATCATATCACTTATTGAGCACTTACTACAAGCCAGGTCTGGTTCAAATGCTTTTGCATATGTCATCCCAAGGAAGCTTTCCAGCATCCATGGGAGGGAATTATTACAATCCTCAGTTTACAGAAGGGACAACTGAGGATTAGAGACATTAAGGAACCTGCTCAAGGAAACTGCCTAAGAGTAAATGACAATGCTGGGATGGAATCAGGGCTGCCTATCTTCGAAACCCCACGAGGCTCCCTTGGGCAAGCAGAAGTGATCCAGCTCCAGCTCCATAACTGTCACCTTATTTGCTAACTAGCAACTGAGGCCAGCCTATTTGATCAAGGAGAGAACATGAAGTTCAACGTCATTATCGAGCAGTTTTCTGGGCTGAATTAATAGTTTTGTTCTGTTTTTTGTTTTTGTTTTCGGTTTTTTTTTGGAATACCAAAGAGATTTAAACAGGCTAAGGCAAAGTTTCTAAAAAGAAACTAGTTCCTTGGTGGTATTATAAGTTTGTTCTTCCCTCCCTCCCTCCCTTCTTTCCTTTAAATCCTTGGGACATCAATAAACATTTGTTGAAATAAAAAGAAGCTCGAATATCTATTTCCTTCACTCCTTAGCTGAAAACACCTACAAATGTTCACAGGAACTTATGTGACTATCAGTGACTTAAAAAAAAAAACAAAAAAAAAAAAACAAGCTCCGCGAGAGCAGAGATGTTTTAACATTTTATTCGCTACAGCCTTCCAAGCTCCTAGAAGGGCTCCTGGCACACAGCCGGCGCTCAATAGGGATGTGCTGATTGGATGAAGCCTGCTTTAAGTGGCAAGGGCGAGCCGGCCCTCGGGGCCTCTGGCCGCTTCTTGGTCCCAACACTCCCTTTGGAAATGGAGATAGGGTGGGCTTCCCACCTGTCTTAGACCGCGGACCGGGATCCAGACCCTCCCACTCCTGCCCACCTCCCCGCAGCTGGAAGCAGCTGTGCGCGGTTTTGCCACCGGGTCTTGTCTACTAGGACTCCAGTCCTGCGGAGAAGGGCGCTTGGGCCGCTGGCTTCGTGTCCCTCACTCCACGGGGGGAGGACTCAGGTGACGCTTCCGGGGGCTGGAACTCGAGGGTACACAGCGGGCTTCTGCGGAGGTGGCGGAGGGACAGAGCGGGGTGGGTGGCCGGCGGGTTTCATACTCAGTAAAGAAAATGGAAACATAGGTGGGAAAAGCAAGGGGGGATGGCTTTCAGGGAAGCAGCAGCCTCGTCTCAGAAAGCTGGAGCGCGCAGAGCTCACGCATCCCGCGTCTTACCAGGAGGAAAAATGCTTAAATAGAGTGGCGAAGGCGAGGCATGGATCACTGGGTTATGTTTTCCTAATCAGGGGCTCCGGGTGCCTTTTCTGAACTAGAAAAGCCAAATACAGTTCCTCACCCAAGTTGATGCCCCTCTCCCCCTCAGCCCACATCCCGTGTTCGCGCCTTTGGGCACCTGGTTAACCTTATATGACTCATCTGTCACATGGTGCGTGCAACGTCGTCTGAACTCTGCCGATGCCCTTAGGAAGTTAGCAGCTGTCAGGCAACTGGGGAGAGCGGGGAGAAGGGAGCGTGGGCTTTTGCACATCAGCCCAGGGCTTCTCAGAGCCTTTGAGAAACTCTTTCTAAAATGTCTTTCTTTAGCAATGAGAGAGAAATCAGTTCTCTTATACTTCTTAATAAGGTTTTGCTCCAAAGTCTGATATCTTTATTTGTAGTGGAATCTTCTTATTAAAATGCCCCTGAATCTACTACTAAAGAAACAGGCATAAACATGCAACTGTTTTCATTTCCAGTATGCACAGAAGTTTCACTGAACCTAGCTCAGTGCAAATTTGGGGGCCAGGTGTTTTCAGTGAATGTTTTCTAACTTTTTAATACTGCATTTTCTACTTAACCTGTTTGTTAATATAACTTAGTGGGTAGAGATGTGGAGAGGGGGTGCCGACTGGCTGGATATGACTGGATTGGTAGCCCATCATTTGTTTTTCACTCGGATCATGACATCTGTTTCATGTCACAATTGAATTGGCCTCTTGCCGAGCAGACGTGTCCTCACCTATTGCCTCGTGGTTGTGATAAGATAATTACGAGGACAATATTGTTTGACCCCTAGCCTAGCACAGGCTGTTAAACTGCACAAAGCAATCCAATTCCAAGAAAACAGTCTTTCTAGCCTGGGGGATAAAGTACATCAATGCACAGGCCACCTAATGTTTCTGAAATATTAATGTTGATTGTTAAGCAGAGATTGAGTAGGGAAGGAAAACCACCAGGCAGTTTAAAGAGGAGCCAGGAATAGTCCTATGGGTCTAACATGCTATGAGGGAACCAACTTCATGTGTAGCGTCAGTCTGCTTTCCTCAAACACCAGAAATGGATTTGGGGGTAGGATGACTGCAGTATAGTGATAAGTCCAGTATCTATTTTGAGAGTTGAGCCTGTATCTCTTAACACAAGTGATAGGCTAAATGTGCAAGGTGCAGCGGTTGTCCTACCAGGCACCCCAAACTCCCCAGTTAACTAGGTTGGTCCCAGGCTAGGATATGGGGCTTCCCTCTACAGAACCTCTGAAAGCCCACTAGACCCAACGGTCAAGGCAGTGGCTGGTCAGAGGCCCTAGCTGCCCCGGGAAGGAGAGTCACAGCCCCCACTCCGCAAAAGACCAAGGATGGGAAATGCTCCCTTACCCTGAAGACACCGGGATGCTTCTGCCTGTCTCCAGGACACCCCCTGCTGCAACCCACCTGGAGGGAACCAGGGCTATCACTTACCTTATGTCTCAGACTTACTCACCCCCAACCCCCTGTGCATTTATTTTTAACATTCTGATCCTCAGAAGTGAAATGAAACAAATACACGTGGGGGAAATTGAAGAAAGCTGGAGATGGGGAAGGAGCAGGGGGAAGCCTTCTTCATGCCTCAGAGCTGAAGGAAAGAGAAGAAAAAACTTTTGTCAAGAGCCTACTCTGCTTTACACAAGGTTTGAGTGCTTCATTTCATTAAACCCTCACAAGCACTATGTAAAGTAGAGAGTATTATTGCCACTTCACCAATGGGGAAAACATGGGCGGGAAAAATGAGGCTCAGAGAGGTCAGTGACTACTTGAAGTCACACAGCTAGAAAGTGACAGGGCTCAGATTAGGCCCTAAGCTGTCTGATTCCTCCAGGAAGGTGGCGTGCTTGACCTGTGAGGACGGGTGAGGAAAGCCCATGTGCCTCTGTTCTCTCTGTCTGTCTAGCTCCCAGCTTTCCTGAGGAGGGGGAGCTTGGAATAAAACTGCCAGAAGCTGTGCCCCAGGGTAGTACAGACACCTGGGGTCTCTTGTAGAGGTGCTGGACCCCAGAGACGGCTCCTTTCCGCATCCTCTATCTCCATTTCTGCATTCTCTCATTCCACTGCCCCCAAACTACCAAATGCTAGGGTTCCAGAACCATTGGCTTATATCCTTTCTCTCCCTGGTGTACCACCCTTTTGCCCCATACCTGGGTTTCTTCTTTCTATTCCACACTAACACCATTGGGGATGTTATAAAGATCCCTCAGAATAAAGCAGGAGACACACATCTAAGGGCCCAGACTAAGTGTGGCTTCAAGGTCTGCAGAATCCAGGACCTGGTGCTTCCAAGCAGCTGGATCCCCTGCTGAGGGTGGGAATGGTGAGAGGGGGGATGATTGGGAATGCTTAGCCAGACTCAGGGGTCCCACTGTCTTTGGAAAGGGAAGGAACAAATGGAAAGGAAGGAGACAGAGACAGAGAGGGAGAGAGAGAATGGTTCTTACGCAGGGAAAACTTCATGATTATAGAGAAGTTTTGAAAAATTAGGTTTGACTGTGTAAAAATTAATACTGACAAAAATGACAGTCTTCTTAAAATTTCCTGTGACTTACAGCTAATTACCATACAGCACAGTAACAATTGTGTTACTTCATTAAATTTCAGAATAACTTTGGTATGTTTTATTTAATTAAAATAATAAAACTCTTAACTCTTTCTGTATACTCAAGTCTAATAGAGTGGCTCATGGATCCCAGTATTTGGCATGATTACTCATTGCAATAAACACACACACACAGACACAGACACACACACACACACACACACACACACACACACACACACAGAGATTAAATAGTGTGTTTGTCCTGCGACATTCTGAGAGACCTGGATGGAAACCATGCTTCATAAGAAGGAATTTTATCCTTGAGGATGTATATTAAGCATGTAAAACATTGGCAGAGCTTTTGCCACACTGAACTCTAGTCTCATACATGTAGCAGCTCATTGCCCCAATTTCAAAGTAAGTTAATTACCACTGGGTTGCAAAGCACTGAAAACACTAAAGTCTCATCACCTGGGTCCCACACTGTCCTAAGTAAACCTGACATCCCACACTGTCTAAAAAATTGGGCTACTCAGGGCTTCCCTGGTGGCGCAGTGCTTGAGAGTCCGCCTGCCGATGCAGGAGACGCGGGTTCGTGCCCCGTTTCGGGAAGATCCCACATGCCGCGGAGCGGCTGGGCCCGTGAGCCATGGCCATTGAGCCTGCGCGTCCGGAGCCTGTGCTCCGCAAATGGGAGAGGCCACAACAGTGAGAGGCCCGCATAACGCAAGGAAAAAAAAA
>NW_006791304.1:1566117-1570643 GCF_000442215.2 Lipotes vexillifer | reverse complement strand
AAAAAAAAAAAAAAAAAAAAAAAAAAAAAAAAAAAAAAAAATTGGGCTACTCATTTTATAATACTCTGATCATTCAGTTTCACTAAGATGGAACTTAGTTTTGGAGTTTTTTTAAGCCTATGAACTTGCAAATATACTTGCATGAAAAATGTCCTATAATCTTGAAACTGTAAAGAAAATATGTATTGCCATTCTTTTATAAAGTCTAGGTGATTCTTTCCTCCAACAAAATTCTTCAGAAATTTAAGAGAAGCTGCTCTCTTTGGTGGTGATTATTTCATAGAATACATATAAAAACATTTTTTCAAATAGAAATAGTATAAAATTATATACTATTAAAGCACTTCGTTGCATAAATTCCACCTAAAATGTTTTATATTTTCAAGATCTAGAAGGGGAATTTATACAGTTTGTTCTTTATAGAGAGCTTCTACATGTGATTTTGTCAAAATATGTCTAGATTCTTTTCAAGCAACAATGATAGTCTATTAACACAAAGTCCTAGCAGCTCTTAGGAGCAGTTTGGGCCCCTAAAGAGAGAGGAAACATTTCAGGGAGACCATGTGTGATTGTTTCCACCATCTTTTCAGGGTAGAGGTCAAAGGTCAACCACACAGCCTTGGAGATAGACAGAACTAGGTTTAATTTTTGTCCCTACCACTCACTAACAGGGTGACCTGATCCATGGCCTCATACTCTTAGCTTCAGTGTCCCCATTCGCAAAATGAAGATAATAGTAATATCTGCCTATGAATGTTATGTGTGAATTAAATGAGATAACATACATAAGGAGCTGAGTTCAGTGTCTGGCATGTTAAGAGTATTCTACGAATTTTGTTTATTATGATAATTGACACTCTACTTGTCTATGTTGGGTTTTGGCTTCCCTTTTTTCATGAAAATCTAGGCAGTCATTTAAAATGTAGGGCGTACTTCTGTACATATAATCCTGGACCCTCTTCGACCATTGGAAATGCTTGTTTTTAACACGTGTTTTATGTTTGTTTTTCTCATTGGGAGTCACACTCTGTTTGTGAGTGTGACTGCTTATGTGTGTATGTGTGAATACCACCTAGCTTATGGAGACATTAAGCCTGATTTCTTCATTGACTCATAAATACCTTGAAAATTTAACATTAGCCAAGGGAAAATATTTATTATGGCTGTTCTTGAAGAGGTACCCAGTGTGTTATTCTTTAGATGGGAAAGATTATATACCTAATGGTACCAACTCGTGCCCCAGTCAGCTGTTACAAGATATGTGCAAAAAAATGGACTTGTGTCTTCATCCTGATACTCACTGGCATTTAAAAGTCAAAAGTGAGAGGCAGTACTGGTCCAGAGTAAAGGGTGACGAATTTCTGTTCTGTCTCCATCTATGACAAGGGCTGTTGGTTGATTATTCCCTTCTCCTGGCATCGGGTTTGGGTGGCTGTGTGCCTCAGGGGACAATGTATCCAACCCCAGCCCCAGGGTGGGCAGGGGCAAATCTAGATTATTTTAGACCAATCGCTGAATCGCAATTAGTATTCCTTTTAGCATTGATTGGTTTAACAATGAGCATGTAGCACTTCCAGCCATCAGTACTTGAGGGGAGTCTGCAGGAAAGGCTACTCAGAAAGGATTGCACATTCTTTAAAATGTCTACAAAAAAAGAATGGTTTCTTTTCTGGCCTTTGTTGTAGGTATGTAAGGATGTGGTGTTTAAGGCTGCTGTCTTGTGGTTATGTAAGGATGTGGTGTTTAAAGCTGCTGTCCCCATCTTGTATCCCTGAGGAGACCAGCCTTGGAAAATGCTTACCTGACAAGTGTGGCTGCAGTGGAGACAGATGGAAAGGACCTGGAGCCCGATGTCACCACTAGGCCACTGAAGTGAACAACCTTGGAACCACCACCCTATCTCTGGACTTCTCTGTTAGGGCTAAGCTATTTAGGGTTGGTTCTTCTCAAACTGGAAGTTAAAAGCATCTCAAATGATTTTCCACATCAGCCAAACAAAACCAAACCAGAAATCTCTTGTAAGAAACCTACCCTTGAGAGATGACATGGGTTCAATATTCTGCTGGGGTCTATAGCTGCCTTTGTTCAAGGAATGAAGATTAACTCTAATGATTTTTACCCTAATCTGTTGTCTGTTTTAATGCCTTTTTGAAAAAAAAGATTAACTCTCTCTAGGCTTGTTAAACTCTTACTTCATTTTATTTATTATTGGCTTGCAAATATAAAGAAATATATAATCTTTTGTACCCACATAAAAGTGTTAAATGATTTTTACTTTTGCATATTTTATGCCAGTGAAGTGACTTTCAGTCTCTTTCACATATTTATCCATTTATTTCTATTTTATTATGTTTCTTTTTTTACCTCTTTTTATATTTGTGCTTACTTTTTCCATGTACTGTCTTGATCTCTTTTGCTTTCAGTATAGGTTATCTCTTAAGTATGGGTGTGTGTATTTCTACTTTCAAGAGGCATGATGTAGTGGTAAAAACATGAAATTTTGTACAAAACTTTGGCTTAAATGCTGGCTCTACCACCTACTTTTTGTGTAGCTTTTGGAAAATTCCTTAACCTAAAGCAAAAGGAAGGGTGGTGAGCATGGCATGTATTTCACTGTAGAGCCAATCCCAAAACAAGTGTAGAGGGTAGGATGGCATGTTATATGCCCTGAACATTTTTAACTACACACCTATCAAAAATTAGAAGAGAAAGAGGGAAAGAAGGTAGGAGGTAGAGTAAATTCACTTATGGCCTCATGTGTCATCTATGTGAGTCAAACGGTATTCAAGCTGACAAAACAAGTATCTAAAACATAAGAACATTGGGCTTCCCTGGTGGTGCAGTGGTTAAGAATCTGTCTGCCAATGCAGGGGACTCAGGTTTGATCCCTGATCCGGGAAGATCCCACATGTCGTGGAGCAACTAAGCCCGTGTGCCACAACTACTGAGCCTGCATGCCACAACTACTGAGCCCGTGTACCTCAACTACTGAGCCTGTGTGCCACAACTACTGAAGTGCGAGCACCTAGAGCCCGTGCTCCTCAACAAGAGAAGCCACCGCAATGAGAAGCCCACGCACCACAATGAAGAGTAGCTCCCGCTCGCCACAACTAGAGAAAGCTCACAGGCAGCAACGAAGACCCAATGCAGCCAAAAAATAAAATACAATAAAAAAAATAATACTAAAGACTATGGGCATAGAAGTGTGAGGCACTGTAGAGTTCAGTAGTAGCTATTATTTATGAGCACTTACTATATGTCTGGCACAATGCTTTACATGCATTATTTCATTCAATCCTCAGAACAACCCTTATGAGGGTAGGTACTGTTATCCCCCATTTTTCAGATGAATATTCTAAGGCACAGAAAAATGAAGTGACCTGCCCGAGGTCACAGCTAATGTCAGAGCCAGGATTTAGTCTTAGGCATTCAGACTCCAGAGCCTACACTCTTAATCATGACACCAACCTCTAAGTCCTCTTAATTCCTTTGTGAATTTTTTTTATTATGTTACTGGTTTAAGGAATATTTTCTGGGATATGGCTGGGTTCCTATCAAACATTCTTTCCCACAAACACTCCTGATCAGGGGGCACCATTCAATTCACTCTAGAGAGAGAAAGGTCAAGTACTAAGAAGTCTGGGATGAAAACCAAGTATGGGCTCAAAACAAACAAAAATAGACAAAAAACAAACATGAGTCACTATGTTCATATAAGACTACTTAAATAATGCTAGCAGATTTTTAGCAACAAACAACTTTTTTTTTTCTTTCCAGGATGGGTGCTCAAGTGCCTAGGATGGAAGTGGTCAGGTGCCCATGATTTTTAAAAAAATAAAACATCTTTGTTTTTGTCTTCAATATAGAATAGTAAGTAATAGATATATGAATTGCTAATTTTTTTAATTTGGACCACAGCTTAGGACAATCTGTACTTAGAATATTAAAAATAATATTGATGATAGTAAATAAGAAAATGAAGTATTATCTTTGATGAGTAAGTTAAGGATTAGCAGCTAGGAAGACCATTGTTTTCACTGTAGTGGACTGCTGATTGCCAAACTAAAATGTCTCTTATTTTATGAGCATTTGACCTATCTGTGAGAAGCGTTAAGTTATCTAAGGGTTTCCTTTGACATCCACTCAAATACGTAATGACTATTTATCATAAAACCTGCAGCATAAATGAATACTAGTTTTTCATGCATCCCTTCTGGGGTTGTACCATCTGAATTAATATTGAATTGATATATCTTTTCTTTGATGTTTTGGAAATTAGTTTTATGTAATCAGTACCTGTCAGTGGAACACTGAATATTGACAAATAAAGAATTTTTCCACATTCTCATTGCTATTATATACCTAACTACCAATTTTTAGGTCAGCCAGGGTTTGATTCATCCCTGAAAATCCCAGTGTAGATGGTATTTTATTGGTGGTACTGTCTAGTCTTTGGGAATCTTATATCAGAAAATTCCCTTTCTCTTTCCCTCTCCCCCGCCACTCGCCCCCCCCACACACACACA
>NW_006791304.1:1555498-1565789 GCF_000442215.2 Lipotes vexillifer | reverse complement strand
CTCGCCCCCCCCTCACACACACACACACACACACACACACACACACACACACACACACACAAACATACCCACACACTTCCATACAAAAGCAGCCTCAGTTTCAGCGTGCCCTGCCCTGCCCCGGCAACTAGATGTTCCCAGGTAAGGTGATCTCTCCTTATCATGGGAACAGTCCAGATTCAATGGAGTATGATGGAGTATATTGACCTGCCTTTGGTCCGTCTTACTCATCCGCTTGGGAGAGTCTGTGGTGCCAGGAAAAGTCATCTACCTGGAAACAAGTATTTCACAAAGCTCCACAGTTGGTTGAGTAAAGCCTGCCAGTGTGCTTTTAGAATGCTTTCTTTCTCATTAATTTACAGATAAACTGCAAAACAGAATAATCAGTATATAAATTGAAATGATCAAATTAATCAAAGTCTATACCAAACATAAGCCACTATGTTCACATGAGACTACTTAAATAACACTAGCAGATTTTCAGCAACAAACTCTCTTCTCTAAATAAAAGCTTATAGATAAGCTGGGTGAAATGCCAAGTCATAAAAAAATTATTATTTTTTAAATTTAACTGTCTTTGCCAAGAAGGAACATAAATTTTTCAGAAATTTTCTTCTTTAATCCTACTTAGGATTATACCCCATATAATTCTTAAAACAGATATGAGGTAGATAAGAATTATATTAATTAAAAGGCATTAAATGAATAACAATGTAAATAACTATTGTATAAATTATCAAGGACATTTTCTCTAATCAGCCTTCTAAGGCAGCTCTGTCCAACAGAAAAATGAGCCACCAAGGCAAGCCACATATGTATTTCCTAGTAGCCACATTTAAGAAGTAAAAAGGAACAGGTAAGATTAATTTTAATAATATATTTTATTTAACCCATTATATAAAAATTATCATTTCCATTTGTAATCAAGATAAACTTGTAATTAAGGCACTATTTTATATTTTTTATACTTAGTCTTCAAAATCTGGTGTGTATTTTATACTTACAGTGCATCTCAATTCAGACAAGCCATATTTCAAGTGCTCAATAATTCACACGTGGCTTGTGGTTGTGTGGTGCTAGGGAAAGGTCAATTTCACATGCATACTGTGCTACAATATTAGGTCATAGGAAAAAATGATGAATAAAACATGAGGGCAAAATGCAGGAATTCTTTTGAGCTGGGGACCTTCCTAGCAGGTCCAGGACTACTAGCCTATTTGTACCTTTCTGCAAATTAGAGATTCTCTCCTTCCCCAAGTGCCTTGACTCCCATTTGTCAGAAAATGGACATAACATGCCAATTTTATTAAAACAAGATACTCTACTACCATCAGCCAGAAAAATGTTTTAATAAATATATAAACCTATGATGCCTACAAAGTAAATGAACAACCCTCCCTTAGATGCAGCACGTTTGATCAGTGCACAACCTGTACAACTGTCCCAGAAGCCCTGCTGGTTCCCTTAACCTAATTCTGGCCATGGCACTTCTCCTCTTCCCAATTCCGTCCCTGCCTGCATTCCCACCAACATCAGAAAAACAGGACTTTGTAATACTACTTCAGAAATTCCATTGCGTGACGCTAGCACAAATTGTGAAGAAGGTACATTTTTTTGCATCCTGGCCTCCTTTACCTGTATTCCACACATAACCCCCCAACGTGCTACCTTCCTCCTTCAAGAAAGGCCAATGGATAACCTATACTTCTAGTGAATTACCTTGACCTCCCATAGCCTCCCGGAGATTCTAAAAGCTAGGCAGAATCAGGACATTCCCCCTTAACACAACCTGCTTTCAGAGAGGGTTCAGATGGCAGTCTTGAATTCTGCATCACACATTTAATACAATACTTCATTTTCTAAGGGGTTTTCACATTATAAGCACCATTCATACCATGAGATAAAAGTCTACATTCTCAGTTAAATTAATTTCAAGCATCATCAAGCAAGTAAGAGGAGGGGCATCTTCTTGTCCTGTGGTGGCTGAAATGTTGTTAATGAAGTGGAAACCTACCTTGCCTTGGTCATGACCCTGCCAGACAGGCCTATCAGCTGTGATTTTTTTCACATTTCTCCATACCTCTGCCATATAACATTGAACTCTCTGCTAAAGTTGATTCTTTAAGTGTTCTTGAAGAATCAAGAACAGAATAGGTTCCCTGCCTATTCAATTTGTGGGTGTAATCCTTGACTTTACCACATATTACAAGTATCTACATTGTTTACATTTATTTCCAGGAAAGTAATGCTATGGCCCCTGATTTAAGATTGGCATGATAAATGACACTTATCATCTGGCAAACTTCAAGTGTTTTAATTAACCGGTAATAGCCTTGTTTTTAAATGAGTCCTTCTTCATTCCAAAGCTTAGGAAATAGTATGAAATTTGGGGTTTTTGATTCAATACTTTGCTGTATTTTTTTTAATTGTAAGGGTATGTGAAACTGACTTATCCATTAGGCAAAGAAGCCACAGCACCCATGGCCCACAATAGTTTTAGTGGCCAATGAAAATGTTTTAATTTCTTTTAAATTGAGGAGGAAAAATAAATATAAGCTAAGCTAGATTACATTCAACTTTATACCAATACAATTGTAAAACATAATTTTTAGTATTTTTTATGGAGGAATTGGCTCATGAAAGTAAAAGTATCTAAGACCCATGAAACTAATGATGCAGCCCTTCTCTGGACAATACCACAACTCCCAGAAACTGTCTCACAGATACACTGTTCTTCCTAAGCAAAGAGTATATTTCCTTCAGGATTTCTTTCCAACTATTGTAAAAAAAACTTCTTTAGCAAGATGATAAGCTGGAGTTTTCCTATGACTCTATAAAGAATCACAGATAAAGAATGCCTAGAATGTGAGATCTAGGCTGTCTAACCCGCTTTCAAATCTGCAAAGAAAATGCCCTCCAGCTAATATAGTTCAAGGTCAAAGGAGATTTCAAATGTGCTAATTAAAATGAGAGATATTGCTTGAGCAGAGGAAAACTAATTTTTGTTCACACATTATGAGAGTGATTCATGAATAAGTGGGATAACGTGGCAGACTGTATCCCAGACCTTAGTTGTTTATCAGGAGTTAAGCATTTGCTCAAAACTACAATGAGATATTGTCTCACACCGGTCAGAATGGCCATCATCAAAAAATCTGGAAACAACAAATGCTGGAGAGGGTGTGGAGAAAAGGGAACACTCTTGCACTGTTGGTAGGAATGTAAATTGATACAGCCACTATGGAGAACAGTATGGAGGTTCCTTAAAAAACTAAAAATAGAACTACCATACGACCCAGCAATCCCACTACTGGGCATATACCCTGAGAAAACCCTAATTCAAAAAGAGTCATGTACCAAAATGTTCATTGCAGCTCTATTTACAATAGCCAGGACATGGAAACAACCTAAGTGTCCATCAACAGATGAATGGATAAAGAAGATGGGGCACAAATATACAATGGAATATTACTCAGCCATAAAAAGAAACGAAATTGAGTTATTTGTAGTGAGGTGGATGGACCCAGAGTCTGTCCAATAAAGATGTTTAAAAAAAAGGCAAAAATAAAATAAAATACAATAAAATAAAATGGATGATTAATAAGAACCTGCTGTATAAAAAATAAATAAAATAAAATTCGGAAAAAAAAGTTAAGGATTTGCCTACATCAAACCAAATCACCAAAATATAATCTCATAATAAAAGTGAAATTGAAGTCAAAAGGAGGGGCTCTCCTGGTGGTGCAGTGGTTAAGAATCCACCTGCCAAAGCAGGGGACACGGGTTTGAGCCCTGGTCCGGGAAGATCCCACATGCCGCGGAGCAACTAAGCCCATGCACCACAACTATTGAGCCCGCTAGCCACAACTACTGAAACCCGCGTGCCTAGAGCCCGTGCTCCACAACAAGAGAAGCCACTGCAATGAGAAGCCTGTGCACTGTAATGAAGAGTAGCCCCCGCTCGCCACAACTGGAGAATGCCCATGCAGCAACGAACATCCAACACAGCCAAAAATAAAATAAATTAATTAAAAAAAAAAAAGAATGATTCAAAAAAGTCAAAAGGAAATCAACGTCAGGTAAGCATCAGCACTATGGCCTCTATAAGCCTAAGATCGCTTTGGATGTGGTGGAATGTGTGAGCTGCTAACAAAGAAATGTGTGTGGCAAGGAGCCAGCAAGTGTCGGAGGCAAGAAGGAGGCAGATCTCTTAAAAGCAAAACTGGAATTTGAGCAACATGCCCTGATCCCAGCCAGCACCTCTTACCTTAGCAAGGCTTGAGGAGTCCATGTGCAGAGACTGGAAGGTGCTGGTGTAAAAGAAACTGCCAGAAGGTGAGCTGAAGTAAGACGCAGGGGCTTGAAGACACCTGGAGGTCAGGTGGGTGCGTCGGCAAACATGACGTAGCTGGGGAGCGCTGTCAGAAAGTCACAGGTGAGCCTTCCTTAACGTTGACAGATTTGGCTCGTTAGCAGCAGCCACTCTGCGGTAGCGTTTTTTGAACAAGGGCCTGGGTAGGCGGTGGTTTGAAGGACTGAGCTGCAGGGCAGCCCTGTTTACACAAGCAGAGCCTACAGCAGCCCTGCCCCTTCACCCCATCAATCACCAGCAGTGGCTTCATCTCTTAGGGCACTAATGCCATTTGTTGATGCCCCAAAACCACACAGAGTAGGCGTCCACCAGATTATAACTTGTTTTCATATAGGTTGAAAATACTCAGACATAAAAAGATTGAGACTTGTGAAAAATCACATAGTTTCCTAAGGCTATAGATTCTCAACTCGGAGAATTGATGATATATTATAAGCATTGTCATTTGAAGAGATAATTAAATTTATGCTACCAAAACATGTAGAAGAAGAGTATTTTAGAAGTTTGTTAGAAAATTAATTAAAATATCACATTATTTTCCTTGATTTTCTGTTTGGGGTATTTTTAGCTATTTAATATTTATAATGTGCTATCCTGTCTTTTCTCATTCTAAATAAATATTTGCAGTCGTTTGTAACTTTGTGTTTTTCTTAAAGAGCATCTCCGCCATTGTATAAACTTAAGGACCTACAAATCTCCTGCATCTGCTCCAGACTGTCTACCCCCCCCCACCAAATGTAAGATCCAATTCCTGCATTTCTTCAGTGGAGAAAAACTTCTCTCTGCTTAGTTAGCAAAGGAATTTAAGTAAAGGATGCTGTGAATGTTTGGGATTAAAAGTGAAATGCCTTTGTATCAAAGGTGAGCACAAAGTTCAGTTGTTTAGGCTACATCAGTTACAGTGTTCAGCTACTACTTATCCTAAGGAAATGGGTGAGCAGCAGAAATAAACTGATGGGTATGTTTAAAACACACTCCCAGTTTGTTTTCTGTATCTGTGAGTCTGTTTCTGTTTTGTTATTTTGTTCATTTGTTTCATTTTTTAGATTCTACGTATAAGTGAAAACATACAGTATTTGTCTTTCTCTGTCTAACTTATTCCACTAAGCATAATACACTCTAGATCCATCCATGTTGTTACAAATGGCAAATTTTTTTTCATGGCTGAGTAATATTCCATTGTATCTATATACCACATCTTCTTTATTCATTCATCTGTTGATGGACACTTAGGTTGCTTCCATATCTTTGCTATTGTAAATAGTGCTGCTATGAACATTGGGATGCATGTATCCTTTCGAATTAGTGTTTTCATTTGTATAAACTCAAGAGTGGAATTGCAGGGTCATGTGGTACAGAGAGCAAACAAGCAGAGAGGGGTTGAGGGAGGGGCAAGGTAGGTGAAGGGGATTGAGATGTACAGAATACTAGGTATAAAATAAAGTTACAAGGATGTAACGTACAGCACAGGGAATGTAGCCAATATTTTATAATAACTTTATATGGAGTATGATCCATAAAAATAGCAAATCAATTCACTATGTTGTACCCTTGAAACTAATATAAGATCATAAGTCAACTGTACTTTAATTAAAAAACATAAAACCACTCTCCCAGCCAATTTGATCGTATTTTTTGCATCATCACCAAATCATGGTGTATTCATCAAGACAAACTTCACTAGTCTCTTCTCTCCAACTTCTCCTTTTCACTCAGAGGTATATTGAAAACTGTGAAGTGAGAGGTAGAGTGATCCCCAGGAAGTTTTCTTTCTACCTGTGAGAGGTGACCAAGCCTGGTTTTCCCGTGTCTACATCAGGTTATTGTAGCTGCTGTCTAGACAGTCAATAGATAGAGATGGGGTCATGAGAGTGATCCTCCTTCTTCCGGTCCTCTCGACCCTCTGAGCTGTTCTGAGCTAAAAGATGGTAGTATGTTTTGTTAAAGTAATCAAACAAGGAGGTGGCTCTAATGCCGTGGTAGCCTACATAAGCAGACCAAAAACTAAGCCAGAGTTAATGCACTGGAATCCAAGAAAATGAAACAACCAGCCACAAATAGCCAACTGGGCTTTCCCAAATAAGGCAATCGCTTCAGCTATAGTCAATCAAATCATTTCCTTGCTTTGTTTCTGCATCTTCTCTTAAAAAAACCCTAGCTCCTGTCAATGGAGCACTCCTAACCACTGTCAGTTTGGTGCTGCCTGATTTGAATCGATGTTTGCTCATATAAATTCTTGGAAAAAAAAATGTTAATATGCCTCAGTTTACCTGTTAAGTTTCTAAACCCACTCACTGTAGATTAAAGATTGAAAGTGGCAGCCTCAGCCCTGTCTTGGTTCACAACTCATATTCCTACAACTCTTCCCACTCTATCCCCATCCCAGTGTCCTATACCCCAGTAAGCAAACTCTCCTGCACGGTGATGATGATGATGATGATGATGTCTGATATTAATTGAACACTTACTAGAACACATTATTCTTAGCACTTGTTCATATTATCCCATTAATCATCACAACCATACTTGGAGATAGGTACTGTTCTTATTACTGTTTTACCAATGGGGAAACTGAGACTTAGATTCCTTAACTAAAGTCACAGATTGCAAGTGGCAGAGTGCGGTACACTTACATAACCATAAACCCTTAAATATTAGAATGTAACTCCAGGAGGTGGAAATCTTGTTGGTTTTGTTCTTTGCTATAGACACTATAATGTTTGTTGAGTGAATGAATGACTTAAAGCAGAGCATGCCTAGATATCATTAAGATAGAGATTCCCCAAAGAGAGGTTTGGTAGAATGGAAGGAGATGGGTGGATCAGGTAAAAAATAATGAGATCCTCCAGTTAGTTGGGCCATAACTTGGAGAACAAATCTATACAACTGGGACTCATAGGTGTGTGTGGATACATGGGCAGGGGTGAAGGCAGGTATACCTAATTGTTATATTTTGTGCTTTGTGGCTATTGAAACATCCTTAATGACTTTACTAGTTATTAGCAGCAGGCTTTTTTCCCCAGATGATTTTTTTTTTTGATATTTAACTTGAAAATAGTAACAAGTAACCCTAAAGCTGGCTCATTTAATTCCATCATCATGGCTATGGTTACTGAAAAGTAGCTGAGGATTATTATTTTAGGATTTATTTCTTAAAATATCAAAATTGTGTGATATTATCACTCTGATGTAAATACACTCATCATCTGTTACTTCATTTGATTTATTCTCTACATCATGCTCCTCTTTGCCATATACATTTTCTTATCACTTTTCGGACTTCTTAACAATTTCTTTTTTCTTTAAAAAAAATCTAATTTCCTTGAAATTCATTCCTCCTTTTTCTTGTCCTAGTCATCATGAATAAATTGTGTATGTATGAAGGCATCAGTGTATATAAACGATGTGAAGCAGAATACATTAAACTGACACTGTCAGTCTTCTTTCAACACCAACCTCACAAGCATAAATTTCCTTTTTTTAAGAAAAAAAACCCTTCCTACAAAAAGGCATTCTCAACTAGTTAAGACCAGTTTTCTGGGGTTATATTCCAAATAAGTGCCAAAACTTGCAATTTAATAAGTGAGCAATAGTTTTATACCCAGAAAATTTCAAGGGAAAATATTTATTACCTGGGTGGATGGGTTCACTCCAGAGGAACCAGCTGAAGACAGACAGAGATAGCACAGGGGGTTTCCTGCAAAAGAGTATTTATTGTTAGTCTTATTTAAGCATTGGCTTTTGTTGTAAAGTTAGAGGGCAGTTGACCTGGATGAAAATGGCCCTTAGATATAATGAAATCATACTTAACAATTGAGACATTCTTTATCTAAAAGATTCTCAAAAATAACCTTCTGAGTAAATATTAGTAACATTTAAAATATGAACAATTTAATAATAATGCTTGAAACTTTTCAACAGCTATATATAGTAGCCATCAGTGAATTAATATTTTGTTCCGATATATTTAATTAATGAGTAGTGTCTATTACGGACAGAAATATAGGTATATAGTACTTTGTGAGCCTGGTGAAACACCAAATATTGTTGGACACTAGCTTTTCATGTTTAGGAGTCATATACCTGGAGGGCAAGCAGGCCACTACCTGCCACAGCTGACAAGACAAGATGAAGAACGAGGAGATTATTTTCCTTGACATGGATTTATTATTCAACTGATTAATTTCTCAAATCTGAAATTAAGTGAACTGATAAAATAAGAAATTTCTTATAAATATGACAGAGGGATTCACAAAATTTTACTTAGACAGAATTTTCATAGATGCATCAATTTGTCTTTACTTCTAATTCTAACATTTACAGCAGATGCTAAGCATGAGGTTTTGATTGATACCAGGAAAAACAGTCACAGCCAAGGTAACAGGGCTCTTACTCTGTCAGGTTTTTAGTGACATGAGTAAAGGTTTTAGATTAAAGGTTACAGCTTACTTTCAGAGCTCTTTCCACATATAGTATTATTTTACAGATAACTTCCTTTCCCACTCTCTGAAGTACCCATCTTCCTCAGAGAAGTTGAGAGCTGGGAGATAAATAAAGCAAGAGACACAGAGAGATGGAAGGGTGAGGCTGAAAAGATTTGGGTTGAGATTCAAACAGCCCAGGAGTCGTCAATAACATTTTTAACATTTGTTAAATGTTAAAAAAAAAATTAACATATAGCCATATAATAGATTACACTCCCAAATCTTAGATGTGAGGCTGTTAGTCTTAGAAACACACAGAGGAATGTTGGCTAAACCTTGGGGAGTTATATTCCTGTAGATTATATTTGGAGAAGAGATACTGAAATACATAAATGATTTGGGAGATAATGGATTGCTATACGTAATTCACTGGAAAAAGTTTGCCTATATCTTAAACTTAAATCATCATTTCCAAAAGTGCATATGTGCGCCAAACCTGTTAATTTGAATATATAATCCATATTTTCTTTTTGAAAATTGTGGAAATTCTAAAAAACAGTTGTCATAAAGGTTAAATTTTCACCTCTTATCTTGAACACTAGATTTTGTGTATCCCCCAAAATTAGTCTTAAACATCATGGTTTTTCATGATCTAAATAACAGAATGAAGATTGAAATAAACTAAACATCTTGACTTTTTCAAATAGCCACGTTTGTTTTTTATAAAACAACATGAGGTGGGATGAATTGGGAGACTGGGATTGACATATATACACTAATATGTATTAAATGGATAACTAATAAGAACCTGCTGTATAAAAAACTAAACAAAATAAAATTCAAAAATAAAAAAAAACAACATGAAGTCACTGACTATAATTGTTTTTCTGTATGAAATTCTTCAGTGAGTTCAACCCATCAGTCATGTATAGCTGTTTTGCCTGAAAACTCTTTTGCTAATTTTTTACATACATTTTGGCATCAAATTTCAGCATAACAAAAACACAAAGTTAACATTTATATTAGCTGATTTTTAAGGTTTGAAGTATTTGAATAGAAAAGTAAAAGAGAACAGAAAATTAAGAGGAAGATAAGTATTAATAAAAAAGAAAGAGCAGAAATTTAGATTATTGCCTTGAAACCACATGGTCAGATGTTAGACTATTTATTTATTTATTTATTTATTTATTTATTTATTTATTTTTAAGATTAGGTAAGATGTTTTATGGCCACTAGCTATTCATTGTGTGGATTGTCATTTAGATGCAATTTTGCTTATTGAAGTAGCAATGTCCTGCTTTACAGTATACACACCTGAGCTCATCATAATCAGTCTCACACCCACCATTCATAAAATTGTATTAGACTGCTTTTTTTTTTTTTTTTTTTTTTTTGGTTCGGGGGCCTCTCACTGTTGTGGCCTCTCCCGTTGCGGAGCACAGGCTCCGGACGCGCAGGCTCAGCGGCCATGGCTCACGGGCCCAGCCGCTCCGTG
>NW_006791304.1:1533424-1555422 GCF_000442215.2 Lipotes vexillifer | reverse complement strand
TGGTACGCGGGCCTCTCACTCTTGTGGCCTCTCCCGTTGCAGAGCACAGGCTCCGGACGCGCAGGCTCAATGGCCATGGCTCACAGGCCCAGCCGCTCCGTGGCATGTGGGATCCTCCTGGACTGGGGCACGAACCCGTGTCCCCTGCATCGGCAGGCGGACTCCCAACCACTGCGCCACCAGGGAAGCCCTAGACTGCTTTTTAAATATTATTTTTCTATTAATATAACCTGCAGAGCCATCCACAGAACCCTCTGTTTAGAGGTGACCATCAGTCTGACGTTTCCAGTTATCACTTCTTTGCTTTTCTTTATATTTTTATCACTATTATATGTATCCCTAACAACATAGATTAGTTTTGCCTGTGTTTTAAAATTCTTTCTAAATGGAATCATACTTCATGTACTTTTGCTTTTTGCACAACTTTAAGTTATTAGATTCATCCATGTTACTGTGTGTCTTTATAGTCTGTTCCTTTCTAATGCTGTGCAGTATTTCATTGTATCAATATATCACAGTCTAGTTATCCATCCCATTGTTAATGGGCATTTTCATTATTTTCAGTTTAAGACATTTAAAATAAATATTTCTGTGAACATTCTGGAGCACTTATCCTGGTCCATATAAACATGTGTATCTCTAGTTATGTCCCACCTAGGGGGAAGATTCTGGGTCATAGGATAATATGTAATTATTCAACTTTAATCAATAATGCTTCCCTGTTTTCCACAGTGGTATAACAATTCATACCCCTGCCAGTGGTAGGAGTTTCTGCAGCTCCATATCCTCACCAACACTTGGAACTCTCAAACTTGACTTTTTTTTTTTTTTTTAACCAGTCTGAGGGTATATTGTGTTTTTTAATTTGTGTTTTCCTTATCACCAATGAGTATTGAGTACCTTACAAAATGTTTATTCACTGTCGGATACCTATAAATGCCTATTGAAATCTTTGGCGATTTTTCTGTTGAATTGTCTACATTTTTCTGATTGATTTGTATACATATTTTATATATTCTGAAAAAGAGCCTTTTGCTGGTTATATGTCTTCGAAATATCCTGTGAGCCTTGCTTTTTTGCTATCTTAATTATATCTCCCTTTTTTTTTTTCAGTTTTGACATTACTTTTTTGTGTGTGAACATATTTTACCAACAGGCTACTGACTGGAATATTCCATCTAGAACATGAAACATTCACTCTGCCACATTTTTCAAGCACTCATTTTGTCCTCACATACATTTTTTTATTCTGATAAAAACACACACACACATAACATGACATCGATCCTCTTAACAAATTTTGGAGTGAACAGTACCGTGTTAAATATTGAATAAGGACAATGCTGTACAGCGGATCTCTAGAACTTTTTCATCTTGCATGACTAAAACTTTATTACCATTGAACAGCAACTCCTTATTTCCCCATACCCCTACCCTTGGCCACCACCTTCTATTCTCGATAAGTTTGACTACACTGGATATTTCATATGTGTGTAATCGTGCAGTGTTTATCCTTCCGTGACTGGCTCATTTCACTTAGCATAACGTCCTAGAGGTTAATCCACGTTGTAGCATATGAGAGGATTTCCTTCACTTTTATGGTTGACTAATATTACATTGTATGTATATACCACATTTCTTTTCTTCCAGCTTTATTGAGATATTATTGATATATAACATATTTAAGGTATACAACATGATGATTTGATACATGTACATATTGCAAAACAATTACCACAGTAAGGTTAGTTAACACCTCCATCCACCTACATTATTACCATTTTTTATGGTAATAATATTTAAGATCTACTCTCTTAACAACTTTCAAGTATATAATACAATACTGTTAAAGTCACCATGCTGTACATTAGATCCCCAAAACTTATTCATCTTATGGCTAGAAGTTTATACCCTTTGACCAACATCTCCCCACTTCTCCCCCGACTCCCAAGCCTCTGGTAACCACCGTTTTACTTTGTTTCTATAAGATCAGCATTTTTAGATGCTACATATAAGTGAGAACATACAGTATTTGTCTTTCTCTGACTTATTTCACTTAGCATAGTGCCCTCAAGGTCCATCCATGTTGTCACAAAAGGCAAGATTTCCTTCTTTTTATGGCTCAATATTATTCCTCTGTGTGTGGTGTGTGTGTGTGTGTATCACATTTTCTTTATCCATTCATCCATCAGTGGACACTTAGCTTACTTCCATGTCTTGGCAATTGTAAATAATGCTACAGTGAACATGGGAGTACATATATCTCAAGATACTGACTTCATTTCCTTTAGTTGTATACCCAGGAGTGGGACTGCTGCATTATTCGGTAGTTCTACTTTTAATTTTTTTTTAAGAAACTCCACTCTGTTTTCCATAGTGGCTGCACTCATTTACATTCCTACCAACAGTGCGAAATGATTCCCTTTCCTCCATATTTTGACAACAATTTTTATTTTCTATTTTTTTCATAATGGCCATTCACACAGGTATGACAAAATATCTCATTGGGATTTTTTTTTTTTTTTTCGCGGTACGCGGGCCTCTCACTGTTGTGGCTTCTCCCGTTGCGGAGCAAAGGCTCCGGACGCGCAGGCCCCGGACACGCAGGCCCAGTGGCCATGGCTCACGGGCAGAGCCGCTCCGCGGCATGTGGGATCCTCCCGGACCGGGGCACGAACCCGTGTCCCCTGCATGGGAAGGCGGACTCTCAACCACTGCGCCACCAGGGGAGCCCTCTCATTGGGATTTGATTTGCATTTCCCTGATGGTTAGTATCTTTTCATATACCTGTTGGCCATTTGTATGTCTTCTTTGGAAAAATGTCTATTAAAGTCCTTTACCCAGTTTCTAATTGGACCGTTTCTATTGAGTTGTATAAGTTCCTTATATACTTTGGATATAAATTGCTTATCAGATGGATGGTTTGAAAATATTTTCTCCCATTCCATAAGTAGCCTTTTGATTTTGCTGATTGTTTCTTTTGTTGTGCAGAAGCTTGTTAGCTTTATGTAGTCCCATTTGTTTACTTTTGTGTTTGTTCCTTGCACTTTTGATGTCATATCCAAAAAGTCATTGCCAAGACCAGTGTCAAGGAGCATTTTCCCTGTGTTTTCTTCTTGTAGTTTTAAAGTGTTTGGGCTTACATTTAAGTCTTTAATCCATTTCAATCAGCATACATGCAATGCTTGTATCTTTGACTTCTTGCTGGCCATTGCCTTCAAAAATATTTTGAGGATTTTCTGAGGCCTAGGATGGCTGTCTTTCCCTTCAAAAAGGATTTGCATTTGCATCTGCCTGGTTATGTAGCAGGTTTTGCAGGCCTGGATCGCTTAAGATTAAGGTCAAATCTTGAAAGTCCCTGGCCTGCCTACTGAGGGTACAAATCTGAGAAAGGATTCTTCTGAACCTTCCCAGGAAAGATCTGCTTTTCTTTTCCATCTCTCTTTCTTCTCCATTCCAACAGCACCAAGGCAGCTCTCTCAGAATTCCCAATAGTTGTGGAGGTAGGAAAGGAAAATCTAAATCAGGTTCATTCATGCCTAACGGTGTTGCACCTGGTGCTCCAGCTCAGAAGGGTTCTTCTGCAAAATTCCCCACCCTCAGTAGGTTGAGGGCTTTGACTTCCCTCTGAACATGATACAGACATGGAAAAAGTGTTCAAATGGTTGTGGCATCAACAAGTACCTTCTGGATAAAGATAGCCTTGATGCTTCAATAGTCTGCTTACCTCACAGTTACTGGATCTCATCCAAAAACTGGCCAGGGAGAGCCCACTAACTTTTCAGATCTTGAATATTTTTATTTTTTAAATTGTTTATTTATTTATTTATTCATTCATTCAATTTTGGGTGCGCTGGGTCTTCATTGCTGCACGCGGGCTTTCTCTAGTTGCGGCGGGTGGGGGCTACTCTTCGTTGAGATGCGCAGGCTTCTCATTGCAGTGGCTTCTCTTGTTGCGGAGCACGGGCTCGAGGCACGCAGGCTTCAGTAGTTGTGGTGCACGGGCTCTAGAACGCAGGCTCAGTAGTCATGGCGCATGGGCTTAGTTGCTCCGCGGCATGTGGGATCTTCCCGGACCAGGGCTTGAACCCGTGTCCCCTGCATTGGCAGGCGGATTCTTAACCACTGTGCCACCAGGGAAGTCCCTTGAATATTTTTAAATTGCTGTGTACACACACACACACACACACACACATTGATACATACCCATATATACATTTTGCTCATAATATTTTATTGTTTTCAGTGGGAGGGTTAATCTAAGTTACTCAGTTTACCATTACCAGAAACAAGACTTAGATGGCATTTGTTTTTGTTTTGTTTTTTTTTTGCGGTATGAGCCCCTCTCACTGCTGTGGGTTCTCCTGTTGCGGAGCACAGGCTCCGGACACGCAGGCTCAGCGGCCATGGCTCACGGGCCCAGCTGCTCCGCAGCATGTGGGATCTTCCCGGACCGGGGCATGAACCCGTATCCCCTGCATCGGCAGGCGGACTCTCAACCACTGCACCACCAGGGAAGTCCAGATGGCATTTTTTAAATGTCTTTTATCAAGATGGTTGGCCAAGCAAATAATTTTCCAGTTCCATTGGTTTCATCTGTTTATTTGTTTATTTTTAGGTTGGTTGGTGGGCATTTTTTCCTGTGCCATAATTCTTTGTGCATGGTTCCCTGACTCTCTACAACACTTTTCCCTCCCACAGTGTCCTTTCCTGATCTATCTCTTCCTCATCCTTCAAGACAGACCAGGAATCATCTTAGGAAGTCTTATCCCACTGCATTCCTAAACAATCATAGTTGGTGTCCCCCATGCACTTTATAGCAGACAGAGAAGGTATACTTAACAACGTAAGTATTGTCGGGGTGCTAGCTAATAATGACTAGACACGCAGGCCAGTAAGAACAGATGCCAGCTGTAAACAACCAGGACTGGTGTGTACTGAGTAAATATTAGCTATGCTCGAAGCGTGTACTACAATCAGGTGGAGAACATGTGCACACTATCATAGTACACTGTTCAATAATTTGAGTAATCTGTCACATCATATGGACAGGGAGCAATCATACTCACCCTGGGATCTTATGTTGCATGAATTCTTGGTGCAAAGAAAGCCCCAATACATATTTTTTGAATTAAGTTAAAGAAAATCTGTATGGAAGGAATTGCCTCAAATTTTCATTAAATAAATCATGTCTTATTCCTTCACAGCTTTAACCTCTGAAAGTCCATAAACAATGAATTCACTTCACTCATCCTGTTGTAACACCTCTGCTGAACTTTTGAACAAATCCTGGAATCCAGAGTTTGCTTATCAAACACTCATCATGGTGGATACAGCCATCCTACCTTCCATGGTTGGGATTATCTGTTCAATGGGGCTGGTTGGCAACATCCTCATTGTATTCACTATAATAAGGTAAGGGCTTCTTTTTCTTTTCTGTAATTTAGGGACATGATATACTCCTTCAATGAGTCCTTTTCCCCCTGTAGGATTTTTCTTAATGAAGTCAGGTTTTGGAAATATTTGCTTAAGATAATTAAAGAAGTTCTACAGATATTTTCATCACGTATTAAGTAACATCTCTGTCGCAGATGTCAAAATGTCAGTGCTTACTGTTGAGTCAGTGAATTTTTAGAGCAGTGATTCTCATTTTTAGCAACATATTAGAATCACCACAGGGACTTCCCTCGTGGTCTAGTGGCTGAGAATCTGCCTTCCAATGCAGGGGACGCGGGTTCAATCCCTGGTAGGGGAACAAAGATCCCACATGCTGCAGGGCAATTAAGTCCGTGCGCCACAACTACTGAGCCCACGCACCGCAACTAGAGAGAAGCCCGCACACCGCAACAAAAGATCCCACATGCCCCTGACGCAGCCAAAAATAAACAAATATTTAAAAATTTTAAAAAAGAATCACCACAGAGCTTTTAAAAATCCTAATACAGAGTTTCACCCCAGACCAATTAACTCAGAATCTCTGGCAGTGGAGCCCAGGCAAGAACTGAAACTGCAAAGCAACCATTTTATTTTCCGGCAATAAGAGCTACCCTAAGAGGCTAACCTGGCCTGACTGGTAAAAGAGAGTCTTTTGCACTCACTTAGACAAGAGAGATACTCTACCTGATCTACTGCCAAAGATTTAGGCAGTCATATGTGGTGGGCTGCTCCCCTCAGTATGGACCACCCAGTGCGGGCCAAACTGAGAGGCACCTGCTCGCTAGTAACTCTCGCCTTTGCTTCATGTCCCCCACCTCATTCAGCTAATTTCCTGCTTCCTCTTAAACCTAGAGCCTAAGGTTTAACTTGGAGCATAAGAACAGATTACAGTCAGCCCTCAGTGCCCATGGGCTCTGTATCCATGGGTTCCACATCTGGGGATTCAAGCAATCGTCAAAAATATGAGGCAAAAAATTCCAGAAAGCTCCAAAAAGCAAAGCTTGAATTTACCATGCCCTGGCAGCTATTTCCATAGCATTTCCATTGTATTTACAACTAATTACAGAGTATTTACATAGTATTAGGTATTATAAGTAATCTAGAGATAATTTAAAATATTAGGGAGAATGTGTATAGGTTATATGCAAACACTACACCATTTTATATAAGGAACTTGAGCATCTGTGGATGTTGGTATGGGTCGGGGGCAGCTGTCCTGAACCGATCCTTCATGGATACTGAGGGACCATTGTACTCGTCCTCTACTGGCTTGACAAAAATGAATTTAGAGTTAGTGTACACATGCCCCATCACTACATGATACCTTTGCTATCCCAATTATTTTCACATTTAAGGTTTACTTGTTTTAATACATATAAGGTGTTAAAAAAAATTTTGTCCTGGTCTCCGATCATACTTACAGCCATGATTTTAAAAGATTTTTGTCCATATTTATAAATTATAAAACACATTCTAACTTACTACCAAAATGGTGTTTTCAGCACTATATTAACACATAACTACAACAAACTTTTGTGTAGCATATTACACTTACAGAGCACAGTTGTAAACTCATTTACTCCTCAAAATGGCAATACTCATTTGAGGAAAGAGGCTCAGGAGAGAAAATAATTTGTCTAGCATCACACAGCTGGTAAGTAACAGTCCTAGCACTTGAACTCAGATCCCATGATTCTAAATTCCAGGTTATATCCTCCATAATAATAACATCAAACAAATCATCAAAACTACAAAGATGGTTGGATTTACCACGTGAATGGAAGAATCCTCACAGGACCAATTAAAAACAGGAGCAGCCCTCGGGAGAGTGACAGGATGACACTCACTATCCCTGAGAAAGCTCATCACTGGTCACTTTCCCCAGCTGGCTTCTCAAATTTTTATTGTCATTATCTCTGTAGTTAAGTGTAGTGTATCAATGGTATTTTTTTATGACATTCATAATTGAAGATTTATTTGGTATACTGGAATTCTACTCTTAATGAATTCAGACATTCATTAACGTGTCCTGTAAAACCATTTGTGAATATCAAGCATGTAAAATTATTTTTTAAGTGCTAGAAGCAATTCCACTCAATATGTATTACTAAATACCTATTGCATGCCCAGAACTATTCTAAGCGTTATGTAAATACCAAAGAAATATGGCAGCATCTGACTCTAAGAAGTTCATGGTTTACTGGAGAAGACAAGATTTAAATACATTAACTCATTTGAAAAATAATACAAGATATTAAAAACAAGTGGGTGAAAAAAGGTGGTTCAAATAACAAGTTCCAGGAAGGGAGATGAAAGTAATCAAATATTCTCAGAAAGCCTCAGGAGGCAATAAAGTGAAATAGAAAGTTAACAGTCAGAGACCTGGGAATGTTTCCAACTCACCGTTTGTCTGTTGCACCTGCTCACTTGTCCTTCCATATTTCTCTCTTGCCCCTCAGTATTTTTGCTGTCCCCTCCTAAAGATACAAGCAGTGTGCCTCACACCTGAGAGCCTTGGTCCCACTGTTGAGAAACCAAGTCCCTAGAAGGTGTAGCCCTCCCGAAATGGTTGCATTTTTACAGACACCTTTTATATGCAAAGACTGTTCAGGCCCTGTGACAAGCTGTTGAACTATCTGGAGCCAGAGAAACTTCCTGGTCCCCCTCAAGTTACACCAATAGACAATGGCCTGATTCCACCCACTCATATGGAGACAAAGCTTGAAAAAAAAAAGAAATGTGGAATGTGAATTCTTCTGAAAGTCAATACTGAGCTATAATTCCCAGAGACAGATTCTCAACATAAAGCAAATAGTCATTAAACTGGAAAAAAAAAGAGAAAACCTGAGCCATAATACTGGCAAATTTACTTGCAATGATTGTGGAAAATCTGTTACTTCTTCATACCATTACAATTTTATAGATAATAAGTGAGAAGATATATGTTAATGGAGCTTTTAAGATGAATCCTTTAATCTTTAAAAAAACATCTGAAGCAACTTAATTTTTATTTTTATTGCTAGGATGTTGATATTTTTCTTTGCAAATTACTCTTCAACAATTTATTAATCTCTCAAAAAGTCATTTGAAAGTAAATTAGTTTTAATTTTTTTCAGCTTGGAATTTATCTAAGTTTTTTTAATTGCTCTCCAAAAAATGTAAGACAATTTACATTAATTTTTTTATCATGCCTTGCCATGATCTTTTATTTTTCTTTTTATTTTTTTTAACATCTTTATTGGAGTATAATTGCTTTACAATGGTGTGTTAGTTTCTGCTTTATAACAAAGTGAATCAGTTATACATATACATATGTTCCCAAATCTCTTCCTTCTTGCATCTCCCTCCCTCCCACCCTCCCTATCCCACCCCTCTAGGTGGTCACAAAGCACCGAGCTGATCTCCCTGTGCTATGCGGCTGCTTCCCTCTAGCTATCTATTTTACGTTTGGTAGTGTGTATGTGTCCATGCCACTCTCTCACTTTGTCACAGCTTACCCTTCCCCCTCCCCATATCCTCAAGTCCATTCTCTAGTAGGTCTGTGTCTTTATTCCTGTTTTACCCCTAGGTTCTCCATGACCTTTTTTTTTCTCTTAGATTTCATATATATGTGTTAGCACACGATATTTGTTTTTCTCTTTCTGACTTACTTCACTCTGTATGACAGACTCAAGGTCCATCCACCTCACTACAAATAACTCAATTTTGTTTCTTTTTATGGCTGAGTAATATTCCATTGTATATATGTGCCACATCTTCTTTATCCATTCATCCGACGACGGGCACTTAGGTTGTTTCCATCTCCGGGCTATTGTAAATAGAGCTGCAATGAACATTTTGGTACATGACTCTTTCTGAATTCTGGTTTCCTCAGGGTATATACCTAGTAGTGGGATTGCTGGGTCATATGGTAGTTCTATTTGTAGTTTTTTAAGGAACCTCCATACTGTTCTCCATAGTGGCTGAACCAATTCACATTCCCACCAGCAGTGCAAGAGTGTTCCCTTTTCTCCACACCCTCTCCAGCATTTATTGTTTCTAGATTTTTTGATGATGGCCATTCTGACTGGTGTGAGATGATATCTCATTGTAGTTTTGATTTGCATTTCTCTAATGATTAATGATGTTGAGCATTCTTTCATGTGTTTGTTGGCAGTCTGTATATCTTCTTTGGAGAAATGTCTATTTAGGTCTTCTGCCCATTTTTGGATTGGGTTGTTTCTTTTTTTGTTATTGAGATGCATGAGCTACCTGTAAATTTTAGAGATTAATCCTTTGTCAGTTGATTCATTTGCAAATATTTTCTCCCATTCTGAGGGCTGTCTTTTGGTCTTGTTTATGGTTTCCTTTGCTGTGCAAAAGCTTTGAAGTTTCATTAGGTCCCATTTGTTTATTTTTGTTTTTATCTCCATTACTCTAGGAGATGGGTCAAGAAGGATCTTGCTGTGATTTATGTCATAGAGTGTTCTGCCTATGTTTTCCTCTAAGAGTTTGATAGTTTCTGGCCTTACATTTAGGTCTTTAATCCATTTTGAGCTTATTTTTGTGTATGGTGTTAGGGAGTGATCTAATCTCATACTTTTACATGTACCTGTCCAATTTTCCCAGCACCACTTATTGAAGAGGCTGTCCTTTCTCCACTGTATATTCCTGCCACCTTTATCAAAGAGATAAGGTGACCATATGTGCATGAGTTTATCTCTGGGCTTTCTATCCTGTTCCATTGATCTCTTTCTGATTTTGTGCCAGTACCATACTGTCTTGATTACTGTACCTTTGTAGTATAGTCTGAAGTCAGGAAGCCTGATTCCTCCAGCTCCATTTTTCGTTCTCAAGATTGCTTTGGCTATGCGGGGTCTTTTGTGTTTCCATACAAATTGTGAACTTTTTTGTTCTAGTTCTGTGAAAACTGCCAGTGGTAGTTTGATTGGGATTGCATTGAATCTGTAGATTGCTTTGGGTAGTAGAGTCATTTTCACAATGTTGATTCTTCCAATCCAAGAACATGGTATATCTCTCCATCTATTTGTATCATCTTTAATTTCTTTCATCAGTGTCTTATAATTTTCTGCGTACAGGTCTTTTGTTTCCTTAGGTAGGTTTATTCCTAGATATGTTATTCTTTTTGTTGCAGTGGTAAATGGGAGTGTTTTCTTGATTTCACTTTCAGATTTTTCATCATTAGTATATAGGAATGCCAGAGATTTCTGTGCATTAATTTTGTATCCTGCTACTTTACCAAATTCATTGATTAGCTCTAGTAGTTTTCTGGTAGCATCTTTAGGATTCTCTATGTATAGTATCATGTCATCTGCAAACAGTGACAGCTTTACTTCTTCTTTTCCGATTTGGATTCCTTTTATTTCCTTTTCTTCTCTGATTGCTGTGGCTAAAACTTCCAAAACTATGTTGAATAAGAGTGGTGAGAGTGGGCAACCTTGTCTTGTTCCTGACCTTAGTGGAAATGCTTTCAGTTTTTCGCCATTGAGGATGATGTTGGCTGTGGGCTTGTCATATACGGCCTTTATTATATTGAGGAAAGTTCCCTCTACACCTACTTTCTGCAGGGTTTTTATCATAAATGGGTGTTGAATTTTGTCAAAAGCTTTCTCTGCATCTATTGAGATGATCATATGGTTTTTCTCCTTCAATTTGTTAATATGGTTAATCACATTGATAGATTTGCGTATATTGAAGAACCATGGTGAGACCAGAGACCAGAGAAACAACTCTTGGGCAAGTAACTCCAAGTGATTCTGAGGTAATTGGTCTTTGAACTGAACTTACTGAAACACTGCTCTCAGGAGTCATATGGAAGGGAGGGTAGGAATAATCTGATTATTCACAAAAGTTATATCAAGGAGGTACATTGAAAAGGAGTAACCCCAAAGGAGAGCTTCTCATTCATTTCTGTTTATTCCTGGTTCCTGTTTTACTAAGAGAGTTTTAAGTAAGTGGCCATTATTTTATTTTTTTTTTTTTAACATCTTTATTGGGGTATAATTGCTTTACAATGGTGTGTTAGTTTCTGCTTTATAACAAAGTGAATCAGTTATACATATACATATGTTCCCGTATCTCTTCCCTCTTGCGTCTCCATCCCTCCCACCCTCCCTATCCCACCCCTCCAGGTGGTCACAAAGCACTGAGCTGATCTCCCTGTGCTATGCAGCTGCTTGTTGGAAGATTTTAAATCACAGTTTCAATTTCAGTGCTTGTGATTGGTCTGTTCATATTTTCTATTTCTTCCTGGTTCAGTCTCGGCAGGTTGGGCATTTATAAGAATTTGTCCATTTCTTCCAGGTTGTCCTTTTTATTGGCATAGAGTTGCTTGTAGTAATCTGTCATGATCCCTTGTATTTCTGCAGTGTCAGTTGTTACTTCTCCTTTTTCATTTCTAATTCTATTGATTTGAGTCTTCTCCCTTTTTTTCTTGATGAGTCTGGCTATGCCATGACCTTTTATTTGTTACCTTCTTAACAGACAGATGGCTCAAACTATGAAGACTACACTAAAAATAAGGAGAACTTGGGCTTCCCTGGTGGCGCAGTGGTTGGGAGTCCGCCTGCCGATGCAGGGGATGCGGGTTCGTGCCCCGGTCCGGGAAGATCCCACATGCTGCGGAGCGGCTAGGCCCGTGAGCCATGGCCGCTGAGGCTGCGTGTCCGGAGCCTGTGCTCCGCAACGGGAGAGGCCACAACAGTGAGAGGCCCACATACCGCAAAAAAAAAAAAAAAAAAAAAATAAGGAGAACTAGATACATTTAAAGAAGATTTAGGACTTTCCCATTTATGATAAATACTTGTATCAAAAGAGAATGAATAGAACAATAGTAAGATCATTAGTGATGCTGGAAAGCAAGAAATGAACTAACTTCTGACTTTGCCAAAGACTACAAAAATGTATGAAAGAATAGATTTACGGAAGGTGGAGCTTCCAGAATAAGGTGTCCTATGTGTTTTGTTTTTTTTTTAAAGAATCGATTTGTGCATTAGGAGGGTGACTATAAAGTAGTGAAGCCAGATCATTACTACTCAGTCATACTTTAAATTCACAGCAGGTCAAAAGGAAGCCAGATTTTAAAATGTAGGAGGAAAACTGGGCCAATTAAAACATAAAATTTTCCCCTTTTGTTCTTGGGAGAGAGACTTATGAACTCAGCCCCATTACTCAACTATTCTCCATGGCCACAGTGGGTCCTGGGAAACTCCCTCAATAAAGGCGATGATGTTTCTCTCCGTCGGTCCCCCACTCACATGTTTTGAACACATCTTTCTCCTGTCTACTGATAGATGGCTTTGAGTGGGCAGAGACTCTCTAAAGGATGCCTTGTCTCCCTATAAACAAAACGTTCCCATTCTTTCATTCCCTGCCCTCAACGGGCTGTCAAGTCAACTAATTTACACTAAATCATGGATTACTGAAACATCTTACTTTTTAACCCCTCCCCATGGTGTCTACATTTTATACAGAGATTACAAGAAGAAGAGTGAGTGTTCCTGAAGGAATATTAATGGTCTAATGATGGAATACCAGTTGCTAAGACAGAGATGGGAAATGCTTAGAACAAGGCCTCTTCTTTTTTCCCACTCAGCTTAGTGCTCCCTCTGACCCAGCCCTATACCATTCTCAGGGTGCCAGCTGGAGTTGGAGTTGACCCACACCCTTGCTGTACACATACCCTATGCTTTAGATGCTACAAAACCTCCCAGTCACCTCTGTTCAAATGAACTGGAAAGCTGATTGGAGACCCTTGTTGCTATGGTCCAATGCACCAAGACAGCTCTGGAGTATAAAGGGGTTGAATGTCCTCCCCAAGGACACAATAAGTGAGGGCACAGAAATGAAACTAGAATTTCCAATTAGGTTCTCTTTATATATCTTACACTGTGTATCTAGAGCAGGGTTGGCAAATACGTCACTCTACTCTAAACTCTCCCACCCTTGGCAGTCATGTCTAATCACACAGATCTGTCCTTTAGTAGTGCCTGTGTGATGACTCACAATTATTCTCAGCACAGTGCTTTATGAAATCACTACTAATCCATTGGTGTTGCCTCATGCTGACCTTAAATAAATGAACTACCAGTTATTTCTGAAGCAGAAATTAGTTTACTCAAGATCAGCAAAGTATTGCAATTTGGGATCTGCAACTATGGCAAGCCCCATGCAAGTGCCACCCAACAGAGAGAGGAGGATTCTTTTACAGAGGGGGAAAAGGAAGTTGGGAGGGCTGTAGTAAACAGAGTCCATTGGAGAAATTGAGAGTTCAAAATATAGTGGCTTGTCACTGGCTGAGTGGTGACAGTCTCTCATTGGCTAAGCTCCTGCCAGGCAAGAAGTTTTCTTCTGTTGAGCTCTGCTATCGGAGGGCATGAGAGCGCCCCACTTCTGACCTCCCGACTCCATTTTAATTGAGGTTTCTGTTTATTAATTTTTACACTCACAAAAGGAATATAATTTAACTAGAGTTAAATGCCAAACAAGGGCTCATGAGGCAACCCAGAGATAAACAAAATTAGGAAGGTACTACCATGTCCTACACCGTCCTCTGCCCCAACACCACCACCCTTCTCCTGGCCCTGAGCTGAATGGAGGGAAGAAAAGTGGTTTTACAGATCTTGGAAGTTTGGGCTGCCTGGTGGGAGCTGTAGCCACAGTGGGATCTGGGACCATGGAGTGGGAACTGCAGGAGGAAGGTGGAGCCACAGGCGGGATGCAGCCACCGCCAGAGATGCCAGCAGCAGAGAGGGGAAGGAAATACCCTGGCCTCTCCTCTCATCTTACCCTCCAATTTCCCTCCAATAGTGCTTCCTATTGGCCAAAACAAAACAAAAGCCAGTTGGCAAGAAGACCTAGGAACAAAGTGCAGAAGGGTGAAAAGTGGGTTTGAGAGTAGGCTGATCAGCAAGGCATCATCCTGCTTGTGTGGGGTTATATAATATATTTTTTAGTTTTATTTAATCCATTGCATATATTGCTGTTTCTGATTGCAAAAGGTAAACATGTTTTTAATAGAATCTTTTTAAACATTAAGAAATACCAAGAATAAAGTCAAAATCAGTCATACTACTACTACCAAGTGGATACTCACTGGGATTACTGTGACATATTATTTCAGCATGTTTTTAAACAAATGTCTAAATAAATTTGGGGTCATACTACGTACATGGTTGATTTTTTTTTTTTTTTTTTTTACTTAATAAGTACTTTCCCATTTGATTAAATATTCTTCCAAAGTATGATTTGTGGGCTTCCCTGGTGGCGCAGTGGTTAAGAGTCTGCCTGCCGATGCAGGGGACCACGGGTTCGTGCCCCGGTCCGGGAGGATCCCACATGCCGCGGAGTGGCTGGGCCCGTGAGCCATGGCCACTGAGCCTGCGTGTCCGGAGCCTGTGCTCCACAGCAGGAGAGGCCACAACAGTGAGAGGCCCGTGTACCGCAAAAACAAACAAACAAACAAACAAAGTATGATTTGTAACAACTCTATCATTTATTGTATGGGATTGTGGGATACCTTAATTTACCGTAGCATTAGATATGGCCATATTAACCATATGAAAAACACGTTAGCTGAAATGATCACTGATTTACATATTTTTTTAATGTTTGGTTCATGAGAGACAGAAATCTCATTAAGTCTGGCAACATGAAATCTGAAGATAAATTAGACCTAAGAAAAGAATGCAAGTGGTATAGTTAGACATTTAACATTTCTATTTAATTATTTTTAATTTCTATGCAGTTTCAGTTTAAAAAAGTAATAATAAATATAATGTGTTATTTTTATTACCCTAGTACCTTATGCCCAGATAAATATATCATTTGCTTCAGAATTCTCTTTTGCTATACAGAGTATCATGTAGAAACACTTTTATTTTATTCTTTTGTATTTCCAGTTAATGGCATGCACTGTCCTTAACAGAGGAATTTCCATAATTCATTATCAGTAAATGACGGGTGCCCACCTGGAGGAGAGCAAGGGCCATGGATCTAATTGCTGCAGTTAGAACCTAAGCAACCACTTGTGGTTTATACCCCAATTCAAATGGAAATAACATCTACTTAATAGGCAAAGATTTATAGGGTTTTTTTTGTTTTTTTTTTTTTTGCGGTACGTGGGCCTCTCACTGATGCGGCCTCTCCCGTTGCGGAGCACAGGCTCCGGACGCGCAGGCCCAGCGGCCATGGCTCACGGGCTTATCCGCTCCGCGGCATGTGGGATCTTCCCGGACCGGGGCACGAACCCGTGTGCCCCGCATCGGCAGGCGGACTCTCAACCACTGCGCCACCAGGGGAGCCCTATAGGGTTTTTTATTATTGTGTTTTTGCTTTGTTTTTGTTGAATTTATTTTTATTTATTTATTTTTGGCTGTGCTGGGTCTTCGTTGTTGTGCGCTGGCTTTCTCTAGCTCTGGCGAACAGGGGTTACTCTTCATTGCAGTGAGCGGGTTTCTCATTGCAGTGGCTTCTCTTGTTGTGGAGCATGGGCTCTAGGCACACAGGCTTTGGTAGTTGTGGCTCACGGGCTCAGTAGTTGTGGCGCACGGACTTAGTTGTTCCGCGGCATGTGGGATCTTCCCGGACCAGCGCTTGAACCTGTGTCCCCTGCATTAGCAGGCAGATTCTTAACCACTGCGCCACCAGGGAAGTCCCTTTGCTTCTGTTTTTGTTTTTTAGCGTGGAACTCCTTCCAGCTGACCTCTAATATCAGTTCCTCTCCCCTGAGCCCTCTCCATCTCCTACTCCCAGTGGTCTGGTGAGGACGAGGATTAGAGACCAAGGACAGTCATTTAGCATCTCTTTCGGTTGACATGTTTTTTTTCTCAAGTCTCTTCTCCTTCTTGGTCTTTCTGATATGAGCCACCAACGTCCTGGGGACAAGGAACCAACCTGCTGTATTAGTGGCATCAACAATGCCCAAAGTGTGGTTGCTGAATAAGGACTCACAGCAGTAACTCCCCTATATAGTGTGTGCTGCCACGGCCTGGGTAAAATATCCTGGCCCTGACTGACGCCTCACATGAGCCTTTGATGGCTTAAATATGAAGTTCACAGGCTGTAGAATTTGCAGTCCCTGAATAATGAAGACACACACTAGCTTCCAAACAACAGAGCAATAGACCTGGATCCAGGGTGAACTAATAACTGTGGCACAATCTTAGGGCTAATTCTTATGTGCTACTTAAATTCTTATCTGTCCTCAATACAGATGTCACTTCTGCCAAGAAATCTGCCTTGACTGCCCCCAGGGGAGGGGGTAGAGGCCCATTTGTATGCGCTCCTTGTGCTGTCTCTAGCTTTCTTTCATCACGTTATAATGTGATCATTTATTACACGTCTAGACTATAAGCTCCTTGATGTTAGACTTTCTAGGTGATTTAGCTTTGCAGCCCAAAGCACAATATTATGCCTGACATATAATTGGTGCTCAATAAAATGTTTGTTGAATTAATAAATAGCATCTCCCAGATAAAGATGATACATGTTTATTACTGAATGCCCCAACTCTTTGAAGATAGGGAGCAACTGAATTTTAAATTAAATTTCTGCTCTCAGAAAATTATTTTGCCTTCACTTCCCCCAACATTTGACAGGATATGTTTCTCAGTGCCCTCCACCAATTCACTCAGTTCAGATTTCTACTCCACACTCTGGATTTCAGGGTCTTAATTAATAGTCTTTTCTATTGAGTTAAATTTTATTGGAATATTTCTAAGTAATGGTCGAAATTTGTTTTAACAATGGCCTCAGTTAGGATTTGAGCTTACAGCTTCAGTGGGGGAAAAAATTCGTTGCAAGATGGAAACATTTATTTTCCCTATTCAGCTATATTTGGTGCTAGGGATAGGTAAAGACAAAGTCTTTTGCCTGAGTGAGTTTAGAGTTGGTATAATTTGTTGCTATATAGAAATTACTTCAGAACTTAGTGGCTTAAAACAATCAACATTTGTTATCTCACACAGTTTTTTGTTTGTTTTTTTAATTTTTATTTATTTATTTTTGGCTGCATTGGGTCTTCGCTGCGGCACACGGGCCTTCCCCAGTTGCAGCGAGCAAGGCCACTCTTCGCTGTGGTGCACAGGCCTCTCATCGTGGCGGCCCCCCTTTGTTGTGGTGCACAGGCTCCAGGTGTGCAGACTCAGTAGTTGTGGTGCGTGGGCTCAGTAGTTGTGGCTCGCGGGCTCTAGCGCACAGGCTCAGTAGTTGTGGTGCACGGGCTCAGCTGCTCTGCGGCATGTAGGATCTTCCTGGACCAGGGCTCGAACCTGTGTCCCCTGCATTGGTAGGTGGACTCCCAACCACTGTGCCACCAGAGAAGTCCCTCTCACACAGTTTTGAGGGTCAGGAATCCAAGAGCAGCTTAGCTGGGTGGTTCTGGCTCAGGGTCTCTCAAAAAGTTGCAGTCAAGCTGTCTGTCCATCTTTAGAGGACTATCTAAAGGCTTGGCTAGGGCTGGAGCATCTACTCCAAGGGAGCTCATGCACAGGTCTGGCAGGTTGGTACTGGTTGTTGGCAGGAGGACTCAGTTCCCTTCCACATGGACCTCTTCACAGTGCTGTTGAGTAACCTCACAAGACGGCACCTGGCTTCCCTCGGAGAAAGTGATACAAGAGAGAGCAAGGAGAAAACCCCACCATTCCTTTATGTCCAAATTTTGAATGTCACACTGTCAATTCCACCACATCCTGTTCGTTAGAAGTGAATTACTAAGTTCAACCCTCACTCAAAGGGAGGGAATTAGGCCCCTGCTCTTTTTTTATTTTATTTAATTTTTCTGCGGTATGTGGGCCTCTCATTGTTGTGGCCTCTCCCGTTGCAGAGCACAGGCTCCAGATGCGCAGGCTCAGCGGCCATGGCTCAAGGACCCAGCCGCTCCGCGGCATGTGGGATCTTCCCGGACCGGGGCACAAACCCGTGTCCCCTGCATCGGCAGGCGGACTCTCAACCACTGCGCCACCAGGGAAGCCCTAGGCCCCCCGCTCTTGAAAGCAATATCAAAGAACTTGTGGACATATTTTTAAACCACTGCAGTTATCAAATAGTTCAAAACGTCTGAATATACACAAGCATTCATATGTGCATTTGTGACGGTTTCCTTTTAACTTTTAAAATAATTTTAGCAATTGAAAATCTGTAAGAGATGGCATAAATTAAAGGCGTGTACTTTCAATGTCAATCCTCGGGTTTCCCTCCATTTCTTTCAGGTCCAGGAAAAAAAACCAATTCCTGACATTTATATCTGCAACCTGGCTGTGGCTGATCTGGTCCACATCATGGGGATGCCTTTTCTTATTCACCAGTGGGCCCGGGGAGAAGAATGGTGTTTGGGAGGGCCTCTCTGCACCATCATCACATCCCTGGATACCTGCAGCCAGTTTGCCTGTAGTGCCATCATGACTGTAATGAGTGTGGACAGGTAAGTGAAGAGACTATGAAATATATTAACATAATTCAGAGGTGCCTGTACTTCCCCAAGGTCATTCCAACTTAAGCAACATCAGTGCCGGTTTGTAATAGCAAAGTTCCTCTTCCTTTGTTTGTTTCATTGTAGGACAGATCAGGTAATATTTTTCCAACTCTCACAGAGGTCAATTTTTTCATGGAAAACTTAAAACACTAAACATCTCCTTTTTCCCAATCATTTTTTCGATCTCAGTTTTATTTACAATTGACTGCAAGAAAAAAAAGACCATAAAAGCATGAAATATTGGAGACCAGAATGAATGCCCCACCACCACCCATCATTCTTGCAAGAAGGAAGCAGAGGTCCTGAGAAGTGAGGGGATTTGCTAAAGGCACATAGAGAGTCAGTGGCAGAGCTGAGAACTGAAGTAGGTCTCCTCACTCCTTGTCTAGGGCTCTTTCTGGTAAGTTCAATGTCTCACACACCCTTGTTATCACCTAGCAGCCTAAAGGAATCAGTGGAGTAGTGGGCTCTTAAACAGCTATGAAGAGAAGTCAGAGTACCAGGAGGACCATCCTTTATACTCATCATTCTGATTGGTTAATGCAAATACTGCCATTTACATCATTAGAAATGTGTTGGACTGTATCCCAGAACATGCCAAAGCCATATTCTCCACCCATGTAAGCTAATGTTATTCAAGGAGATAATGGTGATGGCCAGAGCCTGTGGAGCCGGTGAGTGATGGAGCCCAGTTCACAGGCAGGCTGTCCAACTCTGGAGATGGCAGGTAGCTGGCAGCTAGCTCACCATCCGGCTGCTTTAGGAAGCATGCAAGCTAGGATGTGCCCTGCATCATGCAGATGCCAGGACCTCCACACCAGCTCTTAGCAGCATTCCCCAAACAGAAACAAGCCCTGAAGACAACAGTAGAAAGCACAACAGAGCAACCCACTTGAAATCTCTATCCACCCTCTTCCCACCCCAAGCCCAACCCAGCACACTTGGTCCCCCTTGCTCTGATCTACTTTTTCTTTCTCCCTTGCTTCGAATATATTACATATGTTAATATATTTCGTGTACAAAGATATGCATGTGTGTTGTTTTTGTCTAGCCTTCCCTGGCCATCAAATGTAAATTCCACAAAGGCAGGGTCTTTGGTCACTACACTAGTGTCTGTGTAACAGTGCCTGGCACATGGGTGCTCAAAAACTACTGATGAATGAATGAGTGAATGTCAGTTTTGAGGGCTGTGTTAAATTTCCTTGAGTCCATCAAGGACTCTTTCCTGAGCTCTGCCTCTCTTACCCTTCCAAGTGGGCCTTTGGGGTCGGGAAGGGATGAGCAGTTCTTCAGATGGATAAACAAAGGAATAGCAGGGTTCATATAAATCATTCCCTGGATCATTATTATTCAGACGTGAATAATGATGGTAATGTTTAATGCAGTTTTTATATCCTGCTGCTTTTCTACAAAAGAATTATCAAAATATGTAGAGTATACTTCTCAACTTATACTTAGCTTCACATATTTTAATCTGCGCGCTGGGTAGGTTGATCTGGTTAGTTCAGCTGATGCCACCAATGCTGACGGCGTGTGGAGTAAAGCCTGGTGAGCTTGCCAGGGTTCCAACACCAGAGCCCTGCGCGGGGCAGGAACCACCGCAGAAAAGCAACTTAAAGTATAGTCCTCACCATCGTGATCCCATTCTCAGGAGAAAAAAGCTTCTTCATACCATGTACACACCATGAAGGCAGGAGAGCATCGGCTTTTTCTTTAAAGAGGGGAAACTGTACCCCTTCGGTAAACCTCTTACTGCAAATAACGTGAAAGCACATTGTCTGCCTTAGAACAGACCACAGAACACTTCCTAATGTTCACAGGTTTTTTCTGAGTGTATGTGTGTGTGTGTGCGTGTGTATCTTACACAGCTTAATAGTGTGTATTCTTTTTAACCTTATGGACACAGAATGCTAAAATTTTACTTTCAGATTAAGACACTCAGGCCTTTATTCTTCTCCCTGCCCTCACTTTAGAGGATCACGTGGCCAGAGACAAATAAAGATTTTGTAAAACTGAACCTTTCCCCCAGCCCCTGGCATTTCTTGCAGTTCTAACTCTCCTAAATTCACAAAAAATTCAACAAAATCTATAATTCTGTAAAACAGAAATGAAGTTTTCTCTGTAATGCCAGCAGTAAATGTCAGTGCCACCAGTATGCCTTATTGTTTATACAGTTATTTGAATTGTCAATTTAATGGATCATAAATTTCAAGTGTTTCCCATAACTCTTTCATTTTTCTTTCTCTGATTAATTAATAACTGCAAGTGTGTGGAATATTTTAAGAGAGGGTTCCTACCTTTAAAGCAATACTAAAAAATTCTATAAACATCCAAAATATGAAAAATATTTGCTTCTAGGTGAAAGCTACCTAGACTTTCATTAGTGGTTACTTTCGTAAGTAAATTTTCTAGAACAACAACAAAGTAAGTAGGAGCCAAAATTCCCCATTCATTCATTTAACAAATATTTATTGAGCACAGACCGTATGACAGGAACGATGCCAGACACAGGAGGTACAGCAGCATTAAACTAATAGCCAAGGCTCCTGCCTTCATGGGGCTTCCATTCCAGAGGTGTAGACAGACATCACACCGTGAAGAGTCACAGGGGTAAATGTGTATTTCCACACAATGATACCTACTAGAAGGAAAAGTAGAGTTGCCCCACAATCTGCATTTATAGTCATGGGCCCTCGTATAGAGCGAGTGGTCAGGGGAAGCTTCTCCGAGAGGGAGACCTAAATGGGGACTCAGAGTAGAAGCAGGAGGAAGGAGAGGCACGTCCTGCCAGGCGGGTAGAACAGCATGTACCTGACGCTGAAAGAGACAGAGTTTGAAGGAAGGCCAGGGAGAGACTGGCACAAACTTCAGCCTGAGTGACAGGGAGGGCCAAAGGGAGAAAGACATCAAGGGTCATGGTGAGAATTCTGAATTTTATCTAAAAGACAAAGAAAGGCCATTGAAGGGTTTTCAGCTGGGAAGATGATGAGAGAAAATTCCCTAACCGATTGATGCCATGACTCCATCATCTTTAATCCCAGACAGAATGATGGCAGGGCTGCTGTACAATCACTACCTCATTCCCTTCCTC